>NC_090726.1:189312340-189324840 GCF_036898095.1 Palaemon carinicauda
CATCGGATTTTCTTCCTTGAAGTTATGTTGTATGACCATCGGATTTTCTTCCTTGAAGTTATGTTGTATAACCATCGGATTTTCTTCCTTGAAGTTATGTTGTATGACCATCGGATTTTCTTCCTTGAAGTTACGTTGTATAACCATCGGATTTTCTTCCTTGAAGTTATGTTGTTTGACCATCGGATTTTCTTCCTTGAAGTTACGTTGTATGACCATCGGATTTTCTTCCTTGAAGTTATGTTGTATAACCATCGGATTTTCTTCCTTGAAGTTACGTTGTATGACCATCGGATTTTCTTCCTTGAAGTTACGTTGTATGACCATCGGATTTTCTTCCTTGAAGTTACGTTGTATGACCATCGGATTTTCTTCCTTGAAGTTACGTTGTATAACCATCGGATTTTCTTCCTTGAAGTTACGTTGTATGACCATCGGATTTTCTTCCTTGAAGTTACGTTGTATAACCATCGGATTTTCTTCCTTGAAGTTATGTTGTATGACCATCGGATTTTCTTCCTTGAAGTTACGTTGTATAACCATCGGATTTTCTTCCTTGAAGTTATGTTGTATGACCATCGGATTTTCTTCCTTGAAGTTACGTTGTATAACCATCGGATTTTCTTCCTTGAAGTTAAGTTGTATAACCATCGGATTTTCTTCCTTGAAGTTACGTTGTATAACCATCGGATTTTCTTCCTTGAAGTTACGTTGTATAACCATCGGATTTTCTTCCTTGAAGTTACGTTGTATAACCATCGAATTTTCTTCCTTGAAGTTATGTTGTATAACCATCGGATTTTCTTCCTTGAAGTTATGTTGTATAACCATCGGATTTTCTTCCTTGAAGTTACGTTGTATGACCATCGGATTTTCTTCCTTGAAGTTACGTTGTATAACCATCGGATTTTCTTCCTTGAAGTTACGTTGTATGACCATCGGATTTTCTTCCTTGAAGTCATGTTGTATGACCATCGGATTTTCTTCCTTGAAGTCATGTTGTATGACCATCGGATTTTCTTCCTTGAAGTCATGTTGTATGACCATCGGATTTTCTTCTTTGAAGTCATGTTGTATAACCATCGGATTTTCTTCCTTGAAGTTATGTTGTATAACCATCTGATTTTCTTCCTTGAAGTCATGTTGTATAACCATCGGATTTTCTTCCTTGAAGTTATGTTGTATGACCATCGGATTTTCTTCCTTGAAGTTACGTTGTATAACCATCGGATTTTCTTCCTTGAAGTTATGTTGTATGACCATCGGATTTTCTTCCTTGAAGTCATGTTGTATGACCATCGGATTTTCTTCCTTGAAGTTATGTTGTATAATCATCGGATTTTCTTCCTTGAAGTTATGTTGTATAACCATCGGATTTTCTTCCTTGAAGTTATGTTGTATAATCATCGGATTTTCTTCCTTGAAGTTATGTTGTATAATCATCGGAATTTCTTCCTTGAAGTTATGTTGTATATCAGTCTTTAGTAGATTTTCCCCATTTAATTAAAATTTTTGTGATGTCTTCTGTCGTACTTTCCTATCTCTTAGCTTAGTTTAGAACTACTGGATACAATTTGGCTTTCGGATTGCACATATGAAGCGTCTGTAATAGGGAAATGTCTTGTTCACGTAGACGGACAAGACCGACCATTAGCAGGATGAATTTAACGATCAAGCATCTTTCAGTATTTGTCAAGTTTGCAGGATACCAATGTAAGGAACTGACTTGTTTACATGTTCTGTACATCAATAAATGGAAACGCATTTCCACTGTCATGACCATTAGGAAGGTAATAATTAAACCTATTGAGGAAATTTATGCATATCTGAGGTTCTTTATTATTGTAAATAGTGATGAATAGTTCATTGATGGGCTAGCTAGAAGGGTTCCTTTGATTCTTAAAAAGAAAACAGAGAAATTTTTTTTTTTAAACCCATAGAAATCATAAAAGAAATCCTTTTGTTACACTATCTTTGGAGAAGAAACTGATATTTTTGTGCAGCAAGGGTTATAGCAATTTAATTTTGAAGGGTAATTTTGGATGTGAAAAATAATGCCTGTGAAGTTTGTTTATACACACACGCGCACACACACATACACACACACGCATATATATATATATATATATATATATATATATATATATATATATATATATATATATATATATATATATATGCACATGTGTGCGGTTTCGTGTTCACATGCACATGCTAGTACTATGGCATATCTTTGGACTAGCGTTTACAAGGTCCAAAGCTTCGTCTTGGCCAGCCACCCACCAGTTGACTTAACTACTAATTAAGTCGTTTTAATAGTGTAGATATTTAGTGCTTCTTTATGTTCCTGATATTAAAGGCTATTTTTATGTCCGTAAGTTTTCTTAATGATTAGTCTCTATGTTTGGGTGACTATTTTTCACTACGACACAGGGAATCGATTCTTCCCAATTCAGTGGAGATGCGTATGCAATGGGAAACGCAATACGCAATGTCCTTATCCCGAGCAGACCATTAGAGGTTTCCTCCTTCCATCGGTAGGTTATGCTGCTACGCGCGACTATTGTGATGCAAAACGTGCTATTGGTCGTGCTCGTGTGTTTCTTTAAAAAGGCCCATGAAAGAAATAAAGGAAATAGAAATAAATCACGATATTTCTATTTCCTCTCTTTCTTTTATTGGCGTTTTTGAGGAAACATGTTAAACTGGTCTATTGCAGTTAGACGTAAGACATATATATATATATATATATATATATATATATATATATATATATATATATATATATATATATGTATGTATGTATGTATATATATAGCTATCAAACAATTGCCATAGATTACCCTTTCTAGCTGTAAAAAGGTAGACATGAACCATCCATTTGAAATGTGTGGCTTTTTTTCCTATATTAAAATTTTGACACCACATTGCATTTTTTTTTTAGCATAGAAATATGTGCAAAAAAAGTTATTAGCTAATTATAGTCAATTTGATGCTGATTTTAACCAAAATATTATTTTTTTATAGAGTTTATTCTATATGTTTAAGGCTGTTTGTTTATATTCATTTACATTTCAGTAGAATCAGTGATTTTCATATGTTGAATGTAAAAATTACTAGTTATAGAAATGATTCGTCAAATATTTCAAACTGAAAACTAGATAGTAAAGTTTTATTACATTTGCAAATAATTCAACCTACGTAAAAGCACTTTACTATACTATATTTACACAGATATATATATATATATATATATATATATATATATATATATATATATATATATATATATACATATACCAAGGCACTTCCTCCAATTTCGGGGGGTAGCCGACATCATTATTATTATTATTATTATTATTACTATCCAAGCTACAACCCTAGTTGGAAAAGCAAGATGCTATAAGCCCAGGGGCTCCAACAGGGAAAAATAGCCCAGTGAGGAAAGGAAATAAGGAAATAAATAAATGAAGAGAACAAATTAACAATAAATCATTCTAAAATAAGAAACAACGTCAAAACAGACATGTCATATAATAAACTATCAACAACATCAAAAACAAATATGTCATAAATAAACTATAAAAAGAATATGTCCGCCTGGTCAACAAAAAAGCATTTGCTCCAACTTTGAACTTTTGAAGTTCTACTGATTCAACCACCCGATTAGGAAGATCATTCCACAACTTGGTCACAGCTGGAATAAAACAAAGAAACAAAACAAAAAAAGGGGACCTCTACTCTCTACGTTCCTCCAGCCTAACAAGGGACTCAACCGAGTTCAGCTGGTACTGCTAGGGTGCCACAGCCCACCCTCCCACATTATCCACCACAGATGAAGCTTCATAATGCTGAATCCCCTACTGCTGCTACCTCCGCGGTCATCTAAGGCATCGGAGGCAGCAGCAGGGCCTACCGGAACTGCGTCACAATCGCTCGCCATTCATTCTAGCACGCTCTCTTGCCTCTCTCACATCTATCCTCCTATCACCCAGAGCTTTCTTCACCCCATCCATCCACCCAAACCTTGGCCTTCCTCTTGTACTTCTCCCATCAACTCTTGCATTCATCACCTTCTTTAGCAGACAGCCATTTCCATTCTCTCAACATGGCCAAACCACCTCAACACATTCATATCCACTCTAGCTGCTAACTCATTTCTTACACCCGTTCTCACTCTCACCACTTCGTTCCTATCCCTATCTACTCGAGATACACCAGCCATACTCCTTAGACACTTCATCTCAAACACATTCAATTTCTGTCTCTCCGTCACTTTCATTCCCCACAACTCCGATCCATACATCACAGTTGGTACAATCACTTTCTCATATAGAACTCTTTTTACATTCATGCCCAACCCTCTATTTTTTACTACTCCTTTAACTTCCCCCAACACTTTGCAACCTTCATTCACTCTCTGACGTACATCTGCTTCCACTCCACCATTTGCTGCAACAACAGACCCCAAGTACTTAAACTGATCCACTTCCTCAAGTAACTCTCCATTCAACATGACATTCAACCTTGCACCACCTTACCTTCTCGTACATCTCATAACCTTACTCTTACCCACGTTAACTCTCAACTTCCTTCTCTCACACACTCTTCCAAATTCTGTCACTAATCGGCCAAGCTTCTCTTCTGTGTCTGCAACCAGTACAGTATCATCCGCAAACAACAACTGATTTACCTCCCATTCATGGTCATTCTCCTCTACCAGTTTTAATCCTCGTCCAAGCACTTGAGCATTCACCTCTCTCACCACTCCATCAACATACAAGTTAAACTACCATGGTGACATCACACATCCCTGTCTCAGCCCCATTCTCACCGGAAACCAATCACTCACTTCATTTCCTATCCTAACACATGCTTTACTACCTTTGTAGAAACTTTTCACTGCTTGCAACAACTTTCCACCAACTCCATATAACCTCATCACATTCCACATTGCTTCCCTATCAACTCTATCATACGCTTTCTCCAGATCCATAAACGCAACATACACCTCCTTACCTTTTGCTAAATATTTCTCGCATATCTGCCTTACTGTAAAAATCTGATTCATACAACCCCTACCTCTTCTAAAACCACCCTGTATTTCTAAGATTGCATTCTCTGTTTTATCCTTGATCCTATTAATCATTACTCTACCATACACTTTTCCAACTACGCTTAACAAACTAATACCTCTTGAATTACAACACTCATGCACATCTCCCTTACCCTTATATAGTGGTACAATGCATACACAAACCCAATCTACTGGTACCATTGACAACACAAAACACATATTAAACAATCTCACCAACCATTCAAGTACAGTCACACCCCCTTCCTTCAACATCTCAGCTCTCACATCATCCATACCAGATGCTTTTCCTACTCTCATTTCATTTAGTGCTCTCCTCACTTCATCTATTGTAATCTCTCTCTCATTCTCATCTCCCATCACTGGCACCTCAACACCTGCAACAGCAATTATATCTGCCTCCATATTATCCTCAACATTCAGTAAGCTTTCAAAATATTCCGCCCATCTTTTCCTTGCCTCCTCTCCTTTTAACAACCTCCCATTTCCATCTTTCACTGTCTCTTCAATTCTTGAGCCGGCCTTCCTTACTCTCTTCACTTCTTTCCAAAACTTCTTCTTATTCTCTTCATATGAATGACCCAATCCCTGACCCCACCTCAGGTCAGCTGCCCTCTTTGCCTCACGTACCTTGCGCTTTACTTCCACATTTTTCTCTTTATATTTTTCATACTTCTCTACACTATTACTCTGCAGCCATTCTTCAAAAGCCCTCTGTTTCTCCTCCACTTTTACCTTCACTCCTTCATTCCACCATTCACTGCCCTTCCTCATGCTGCCTCCAACAACCTTCTTGCCACACACATCACTTGCAATCCCAACAAAATTTTCTTTTACTAACTTCCACTCCTCCTCTAAATTGCCAGTTTCTCTTACTTTCACTTCGTCTTGTTCATTTTCAACCTTTCCTGATATTTATCTTTTTACCCCCGGTTTTATTAGCTCTTCAACCCTCACTAGCTCCCTTTTACATCCACCTACTCTATTCCCCCATTCTTTTGCTACAACTAACTTTCCTTCCACCAAAAAATGATCAGACATACCGTTAGCCATACCCCTAAACACGTGCACGTCTTTCAATCTTCCAAACATTCTTTTAGTTATCAACACATAATCCATTAATGCCCTTTCTACTACTCTTCCATTTGCTACTCTTACCCATGTATACTTATTTTTATCTTTCTTTTTGAAAAAGCTATTACTTATCACCATCTCTTGCTCAACACACATATCCACCAGTCTCTCACCACTCTCATTTTCACCTGGTACGCCATACTTCCAAATGACATATATAGATATATATATGTATATATATATATATATATATATATATATATACATCTATATATATGTATATATGTATATATATAATTATATATTTATATATGTGTGTATGTATATATACATACACACACACACACACACACACATATATATATATATATATATATATATATATATATATATATATTTATCAATTGATAGAACTTTTGCATGACCGCCATCATAAATAATAATGGTTTTCTCTTTCATTAATCATAACGTTTACTATATTTTACCCGTATACAATCTAAATATTTTTTTTCATTTTTCTGTTACAATAGTAATGAATTCAGTCGTACGCTGGCAATGGCTAGAATCTTTAAATCCACGCGTATATGTTTTTGTGTGGGACGATGCGTAAGCCAAGTGTCTATTTTTTTTTTATTTCTTTTATTTTTTTATGTAACAGCTCTCGCTGTTATCTCGTTTCCTTTATTTTCTTAGTTCCCTTTTTTTAGATCTGATTTGGTTGGTTTTATAATTTCTTTCTCTCCACATATATACGTGTTAACACACAAATGTATATATATATATATATATATATATATATATATATATATATATATATTTATATATATATACACGCGTTTCCATATATGTATATATATATGTATATATATATATATATATATATATATATATATATATATATATATATATATATATATATATGTATATGTGTATTTAAATGTATGTATATGTACATTTATATTTATATATGTATATATATACATATATATATATATATATATATATATATATATATATATATATATATATATATAGATAGATAGATATACATATGTTTCCAAATACATATGTATTAGTTTATGTAATATATATGTGGGTATATATATATATATATATATATATATATATATATATATATATATATAAATATATATATATATATATATATATATATATATATATATATATATATATATATATATATATCCGCTTTCTTATATAAACTTTTATTAATGCAAAAATAATATGCACTTAGTTATATGTACTACCATGTCATGGTTATATTTTGTCATTCACCTCTGTTCCTAGCTTTTATTTACATAAAGAGAATAACTTAATCGTAAACATTGATTTATCTGTCGTAATCAAAACACGAATTAAACCAGTATTACTCACCTGATACCAGGGTCGCCATAACGGTCAGGATACCAAATAATTCGCTGTTGGTCCTCTTGCCTCGGCACATCTTTGGAATCTTTCTTTCTTCCAGAACATAAGATTCGAGTTCAGACTCACGAAAACCACTTGGGGCCAGACGAGACGATGTCAGGTTTTCTCAGAATTTCTATTCCGATTTTGGAATGTTGCACAAGATGAGCTAGGGTTGTCAGGTCTAACCCAACTCTTTCACTTATTAAGGGAGAAATTATTCACAAATATTTTCTCTCGTAGATTATTAAAAATGTCTCTATTAACTTTCATTATATACTTGTATTCATTTAATCTATTTCTATCTGTACTATCATACGTACTAGGATTCCTATCTGTTTGTATATTCAATCCTGAGTTTGTCTCTCTGGCTGAAAATGTTTAGATGTGATTCACCTTTGCAGAGGTCAATAGGAAGAAATTAAACAGATTTCTTCGCAATAGTGTGAAAGGAAAACTTATTTTTCTTTTATTCAATTTTTAGCAAAACCGTCCAGCTGTTGTCGAGTCACTTGTATACGGGAAGAAATTAATCAAATATATGTTGATAAACTCATGTGATTTTTTAATTTAATTCATGAACTTATATCTAGATTCGATTACATGTAACAGTAAACCTAAATACTCTTATAGTTATCTTTCAGTCGCTAATAGCACGTTGTGTATATATGTGGATATTCTATATTTATATATGAGAGAGTGAGGAAGAGGAAGATCAAAGGATATTGCTCGCACCTTCACGAAAAAAAAAATATCAGTTGAGAAATATATCCTAAATTGATCAATTCCAGATATTTATTTCATATGTTCTATATAAACGAGGCTTTCCTAATGCATGCTTTGCGAAATCAAGACTTTATAAAAACAAATGAAAACCGTTTAAACTCTGGAACTTAATCCGAATCCAGGAATTCCAGCACAAAGTGTCTTACATCTCCGTTTGCATGATTCGTCTCGAGTTCCATGAATTGCTTCGATCTATTTTTCCAGTCTCAAATACTGCCATCTAATTTCTCTTCTTCTTGTTTTCTTAAAGTTTTTATAGTTTATATATGAAATGTTTATTTTAATGTTAATGTTCTAGAAATATTTGATTTTTCCTTGTTTCCATTCCTCACTGGGCTATTTTCCATGTTGGGGCCACTGGGCTTATAGCATCCTGCTTTTCCAACTAGGGTTGTAGCTTGGCAAGTAATTATAATAATAATAATAATAATAATAATAATAATAATAATAATAATAATAATAATAATAGTTCAAATCGTAGCTATTTGTTTAAACAAGCTCCGGAGTTGTGACACTTCGCTGCGAAAGATGGATTTGCTTTAAACTTCCGGAGATGCAATTAGAGGCCAAGAGAGGATCAACTCGTGTTAATCGTGTTTCCTTGGGTAATTCCTCTTGAAGTTCTTATGGTACTTCCTACTTATAATCATAGATTTAATCGAGATTTAAGAGGAAGATTTGAATGTCGACGAATTTAACACTCGAGCACAGTACAGTTATCAAAGTACAGTTTATTTCTGCAAGACGCTAAAACACTTGGTTCAAATGTTATTTAATTCTTAAAACACTTGGTTCTAATATTATTTAATTCTTGAGGATGAGAATTAATACTTCTGTACATACACTGGCTATTTAAAATTGTATTTCTCACCTATTATTTTTTTTTTCTAAATCCATATAAAAGTAAGTTCATACCCAGGAATTATTTTTGAATCTTATAGTTCACGTATTAAAATTTTCAGATGCACATAAAATTAAATTCATACCCAGGTTTTTTTTTTTTTATCCTATAATTCACGTATTCAATTTTTGAAATGTACATAGAATTAAATTCATACCCAGGAATTATTTTCGAATTCTATATTTCACGTATTCAATTTTTAAAATGTACATAAAAGTAAATTCATAAACTCATACCCTGGAATTATTTTTGAATCCTGTTTCTCACGCATCCATTTGTTTCAGAATATACATAAAAGTAAATTCGTATCTAGGAAAATTTTTTTCATTCCCTTATTTCAAAACCAACATTACACCATATCGGAAAATTGTTACTAAAAAAAAGTCCTGCCTTTTCTTTCGTTATTTATTTCCTCTCACACAATCACTCTCATTTGGGTCCTCTCATTGTTAATTGTTACTGAATATTTTCCTGCCTTTTCTTTTGTTATTTATTTCCTCTCTCACAATCACTCATTTGACGGCTCTCATTGTTAATTGTTACTGAAAAATTTCCTGCCTTTTTTTTTATTTATTTCCTCTCACACAATCACTCTCATTTGATGGGTCTCATTGTTAATTGTTACTGAATATTTCCTGTCTTTTCTTTTTATTTATTTCCTCTCACACAATCACTCTCATTTGACGGCTCTCATTGTTTGTTATTCGACGAATTATCCTTTCCATTATTTCTAGTCAGAATCCAGTTCGAAATGCCCATGGTATTAATACGCCAGTGTTATTCATCATCGTTGCCATCTGTCTGTTATGTCATTGTGCCATCACGTTGATGCATTGTTTTCTGTCATTTCGATGTTGTAAATGGTAACACTGTTGTCGTTTACATGGTTATTATTTCTTCTAATTTCATTTTGCACGTTCGTTCTTCGTGTTCTTTTTCTTCAGCATCTGGAATAAAGGAAGAAAGTGTTAAATTGATTAATGTAGAAAAATTATGCGATCGACAAACGAAAACATACAATTAGAATTTTGAAAAATAGACACAGATGTAGGACTGTATATATATATATATATATATATACATATATATATATATATATATATATATGTTATTTATATATATATATATATATATATATATATATATATATATATATATATATATATATGTATGTATATATATATATATATATATATATATATATATATATATATATATATATATATATATATATATATAAAATAGAGTACCAAGGCTATTACAAACATTTTTTATAACAAGCTTTCGAGGTTCCTAACTCATCAAATATAAACTTTGCTTAAATTACGAAAAAAATGTCTTTAGTAAGAATATACACCAGTAATAAAGTTAAATGGAATATTGAAACCAATAAAATGAATTGTGTTAATATTAAAACATTGACATAAAATGGAACGAACCATGAATAATATTATAAACACAGGACAAAGAAAATAACAATAAACCTTAAGAATATAAGGTAAACTTATTAATAAATCAAATCTTCAAATATATGATATGAAATTGATATTTGTAAGAAACTATCGAATAAAGTAAAAATGACAGTAGATTTTTCTCAATGCCTTCAAAAGCACAGAACTCCACATGATAGGTTTTATTTTAGCTCTGTTATTGTCTTTTTCATAGTTTCTAAATTAAGGTAAAATTTCGTTAAAGCAGGAAAATAGTTTAAAAAAAAATTCCTGGTCTGTGAGAAGATGGTTCTCGTAAAATACAGTTATATTTTATATGTTATTACATGAAGTGTTTTATCAAAGGAGGTTGTCGTCTGTTATACCTCCTGTTTTCCAAAAATTTGTCTTAAACATTGATAATTTGCTCCAACATTTCGCAGACACACTGCAACCAGTTAAACGAATAAAAGACAACTGAATTAAAGTCAACACGAAGATCTGGTCTCTCTCACAACATTGAAACCATTGTGAAAATAAGTCAAAAATGAATTTACTTTCTCAAACTGATTAATACTGTAAGCCTGCCATGATACGCTGAAAAGTATTTTGTTCTTATACTTCGTGAAATATAAAAATCGCCAATACCTTTACCGTCTTTAAAATGAAACAGTCACTGGCATTTGTTTTTGAAACTGTCAGCAATTTTGACATATTTCAATTCTTGAGTTTTAACGAGTGTGTAGATTTTAATCCTTTATAAGGTCTCTCATGAATGGTAGAGGCAAGGAACAGTGACAATACCCTAGACACTGACTATATATATATATATATATATATATATATATATATATATATATATATATATGTATGTATGTATGTGTGTGTATATATATATATATATATATATATATATATATATATATATATATATATATATATATATATTTATGATCAGCGTCCAAATGCCCTCTCCACCCAAGCTAAGACCAGGGAGGGCTAGGAAATGACGGCTTATAACTCAGCAGGTAGACCTACAGGTCCCACTAAATCACCCCCCCCCCCCCTCCATCTCTAGCTCACAATGATGTTGAGGTGGGAGACACTACAAGATACAATAGAAGTTGAGCGGGGCTCCAACTCCAGTCCGGCAGATGGCTAGGGGCGTTACCAATAGGATACCAATTCTTCTTCACTCAAGGGGTTACCTACTGCACTGCAATTGTTCAGTGGCTACTTTTCTCTTGGTAAGGGTAGAAAAGACTCTTTAGCATGGTAAGCAGCTCTTCTAGGAGAAGGACACTCCAAAATCAAACCATTGTTCTCTAGTCTTGGGTAGTGCCATAGCCTCTGTACCATGGTCTTCCACTATCTTGGGTTAGAGTTCTCTTGCTTGAGGGTACACTCGGGCACACTGTTCTATCTAGCTTCTCTTCCTCTTGTTTTGTTAAAGTTTTTATAGTTTATTTAGGAAATATTTATTTTAATGTTGTTACTATTTTTAAAATATTTAATATTTCCTTGTTTCCTTTCTTTACTGGGCTATTTTCCCTGTTGGGGCCCCTGGGCTTATAGCATCTTGCTTTTCCAACGAGAGTTGTAGCTTAGCAAATAATAATAATAATAATAATACCACAGTCTTTACATATCCCCTCTAGTTTCTTGTATACCCATGAGCTCTTGGTCTCTCTCTGTTCTCATATCTTCTTTCTTATACTGAAATTCACTTCCACATACATTTTTCAACCGACCCTAAAACTCTTGTCTTTCATTCATCAAATTTCAG
>NC_090726.1:189327340-189329840 GCF_036898095.1 Palaemon carinicauda
TTTGACGTTGTTAATAGTTTATATAGGACATATCTGTTTTGACGCTGTTGCTATTTTTGGAATGATATATCGTTAATTTATTCTCATCATTTATTTATTTCCTTATTTCCTTTCCTCAGTGGGCTATTTTTCCCTGTTGGAGCCTTTGGGCTTATAGCATCTTGCTTTTCCAACTAGGGTTGTAGCTTAGCTAGTAATAATAATAATAATAATAATAATAATAATAATAATAATAATAATAATGATTTTAAGATATTTTTTGCATATCAGTATACTTTTAATTATATAATTCATGTTTCAATGTATGTCAGTTGTTTTATCGTTATAAATCCTTTAGAAAAATCTACTAGTTTAAAGAAAAAACTAAAGAAAAACCTACTTCCTAAAATCATCGGTTTTTCTGCTCTAGTACTTCCCGAAATTCTGTCCTCAGCATATTTGTTTCTTTTGTTGTTCGAATTACACCGGTAAACATTCCTGCCTTTTCTGTAAATTCTTTTGATAAACATGAGTGTACTTTTCCACCCGCGTTTCTGACAGCAAACAAGTGCTCATTCGTATCTTTCTGTTCGAATTATATCACCGAGAATCCCCTTTTTGGTACTTTCCTGTCATTGCCCCACCTCGAATTTCCGATATTACCCCAATGTTATTTTTCAAGTTAGGTTAGGTTAGGTTAGGTTAGGTTATTTAATCTGTACGTGGATAAAATTCAAACCTAACCTAACCTAAAAAACAGCATTGGTGTTATATCGGAAATTAGTGGTGAGACAATAACAGGAAAGTACCCCTTTTCTTATCTATTACCTACTATTGTATTTAAAGATATACGCTGCAGATATACCTGAGGATATCGTTTCAAATGTGCGGATTTTTATGATTTAATTGAAGTATACTTATGGTATTTTAGATACAGTTGGCTTCATTGATTCTGGTACACTTCACGGGAAGCCGTATAGAAAAATATTGGTATTTGTTTAACATCACTTCGTGAAAATAATAAAAATACTTTTGATCTCGTGTTTATAAGATCAGCCAATTTGTTTTACAGGCAGCGTTTTGCTAAACACAGCGTTAACTGCTACAATGTATAGCGATCAGAAGTCTCCTTAGCTTCCCGTGAAGTGTATCGGAATTTATGGAGCCAACTGTACGTGTTTCAATATTCCCTAAATATAGAAACTTACAACTCTGGTTAAAGTCATCTAAACAACGTTGTCATTTCTTATTTTTGTCTATAATTCTTGCTAACATTTAGTTAACATATCTTTCTAAAGAAACACTTATGATTGACATCCGCCAAAAATATTCCCATGTAGGTTACTTCTTATATTAAATTAGTTACTGTTCATTCTTAAATTCCTCACAAAATGGCTACATATTCTTCGTTTATGATTCATACCAGCGAATATTAACCTGATCCTTCAATTGGTTACATAAAATGTATTAATTTTAATTTTGTCGAGGTTTCTCTTGTTTCAACACTAACCTATGCACAGTTCTTCCCTCCCACGCTATTAACATAACAATGTATATATATATATATATATATATATATATATATATATATATATATATATATATATATATATATATATATATATATATATAGTATAATATCTATCTATCTATATATATATATATATATAGTATGATATCTATCTATCTATATATATATATATAAATATATATATATATACATATATATATGTGTATATATATATATATATATATATATATATATATATATATATATATTTGCTCTTTGAGTCAAAATTGCTTGTGCAGTTACCTCAAGGAGCAATCTAGTCATCTATTTAGCACCAATATTTAAAGCACTTGCTTTACCAAGAAAAAATATTAATACCAATTTTATTCATATCACACTTACGAAAAAGTGGATCTACCATAAGAAATTATTAATATCATATTTATATCACAGTTATGATGTTTCTTATCTAAGTTTGATGCTCTTATATGTTGATTTATTTTATTTTGGTACTCAAATTTAAATTATTTATTCTAGCTGTGACCTTTTTTTATTTGGTGCTTTCCACCGATCTTGCCTTTATGTATATGTATATATATATATATATATATATATATATATATATATATATATATATATATATATATATATATATATATATATATATATTTTTTTTTTTTTTTTTCTTTTCTGAATTTAATACTTTCATTGTCCCACACTATCCTTTTGCCTTTGCCCAGCCATACCTCCATTCTCATTGCTCCCCTTTCTTTTCCCCTCTTTTCTGAATGTTTCCTTGTACACCAACGCGACTTCCCCCCTCCTTCCATGAAAATCGACTTGACACTTTGTTTTCGCCCTAAATAGACCCCTAAATTCGACCACTAACCACAATCACACTTCTTTCTGCTTCCCTGGATATTAACACCCAGACGTGTTTCCCTGCTCTCCTTGCTTCTCATTATCACCCATAATCATGCGGCCGTGGCTTCTGTCCGGCCATAAATTCAA
>NC_090726.1:189332340-189337340 GCF_036898095.1 Palaemon carinicauda
CCTATATATATATATATATATATATATATATATATATATAGATATATATATATAAATATATATATAAATATATATATTATATATATTATATGTATATACATATATATATATACATATATATATATATATATATATATATATATATATATCATATATCTAATACTCTAATCAATTGTATTATTCACAAAGTTTTTTCTTCCAACAAAAAGCTGTGAATACAGCGTTCTATCCTGTTCAATATTCTGAAAATATATTTAGATTGAAGTTATAAGAGGCCTTTTGAAATTTACAGACCACGATATGAGATAAATAATAAATGGCAAATTGTCTGACGAACAAAGTCTTTATGGATGACAGGAAATTTATCATAAATCTAAATGAAGTATTTGCAAATTTTTTATGGTTAAAAGCTGAGGCAACAGCAATGAATAAGCTTCCATAGAAGAATGATTTATTTACATAAACGATTAATGTTTGGTATCTTTGAAAGTATTGAAGTAAATGCTCAAGAATGAGATGATTGGCGAAATCTAACCGAGGCCCTTTGCATCAATAGGCGTAGGAGGAGATGTGTTAAGAACTATCTTGTTAAGGAAGGCGCTATAAAAATTCCTACCAATGGCGAATTTTAAAATCTTTTTCAAGTTTTGCATTTTTGGGGATTACATAAATTTGTTAGATTAAATTGCAAAAAGACTTTAATTGTGTTTACTTGAATAGTAACAAGAATCTTACATGATCAGGAAGGATGGAAGTTAATGTATTTATTTTGACATCTGTGTTTGTTTCTCCATGATTGAAAGTAGTTTGTGTTCGTGAATTTTTGGCGTATAGTGGTTTTTTTTTTCACCCCTTTCATTCTTTAGGCTACTTTTAATATGTGTTATCTAATATGATATTCATTATTCAGTTTCCCTTTTATAATTTTCTTTTTAGATACTATTAAAGCTATTATAATTGGTAACCATTTCGAAATACTATTCATGTTTGCGATAACTTTTAGTGATCATTCCTTTCTATACCATAGGTTAGTTATAATGGCTTTTATACTTTTCAACTTTTATTGCTCTCCATTTTCATCTAGCAATATAACTCAAAAGTATTCTTAGTGTGTTTGATATACCTCCAATCGGACGCCTTTATTTTCAGAAATACTAAAATTTCTTTTCTTTCCACGACTAAAGTATTGACAAATCTCAAATCTCTTGTTCTTAAATATGACATTTTGATATTTCTTAAACTTTCAGTGAGTTTAATTTATTTAAGAGGTCAGATATATCAACTACCAGCAAAAAAAAAACAAGAAAAAAAAAACAAAAAACAAAAAAACATTTAGAGTAACTTTTAAGATATTTTATACTGCAGAGGTTGCCGACTAATGTAATTCAATAGGATAATAAACTATAAAAATTAATGAATATACTGATAGCATGATTAATTTTGATTTGTAGAATTATAATTATCTGCTGTTTCTGCCAGTAATGATAATCGCAAAATGAGGGAGTTTAGTTATTACTTATTTTTGTTCCATATCCGAGTGTGACCATATCAAGTATAAATTTTATGTAACTTCTAAGTATAAAGCACATTCACAAGACCAATATGTGTGTGTGTATATATATAGGATATATATATATATATAAATATATATATATATATATATATATATATATATATATATATATATATGTGAGTATGTGTGTCTGTTGTGTATAATGTTGGCCTATATATATATATATATATATATATATATATATATACAGTATATATATATATATATATATATATATATATATATATATATATATATATATATATTATATACAACATTAAATGTAACCGTTTATAGTTCACTGCATGACAAAGGCCATAGACATGTCCTTATTCATGTCTGAGGTTTGGCCAATTTCCATCAGCACACTGGCCAACTGCCCATTGGTGAAGGTAGGAGGCTATGTCTGATCGCTCACAGCGTAAAAACCTAGTGTGGCCCTGACTAGTACAAGTTTGATGATCATGGCGATACACAAACCCTTTAACCACGGTAAGATATCCCTTCTCAGAAAGGGATGTACAGTATATGTACATATATATAATTTACATATATACATATATATATATATATATATATATATATATATATATATATATGGATGAAAAAATCAACACAATATCGTGTTCACATAGAAGTAAATTTCTACTTCATACTTGGGATCGAACCCTAGCCGCTTCCAACCATTCCACCAGTGGCAATAAAAGAAGTTGGAACCTAACTGCTACCTGCAGTTCAGGATTTACCTGGTGAAACATCGGTCTCTTACCAGCGTGTTTTCCCCCAACTTACCGGCCCACTAGGTGACACAATTGATAGCCTTTTAGTTGGAATTACCCCTAATGAGTCAATATGGATGAAAATCAACGCTATATCGTGTTCACATTGAAATAAATTTCTACCTCATACTTGGGATCGAACCCTAGCCCCTTCAAATGAAAGGCCATGTCGCTTCCAACCATGACACCAGAGGCTCAAAAGAAGTCGGAACCTAACTGCTACCTGCAGTTCAGGATTTACCTGGTGAAATATCAGTCTCTTACCAGCGTGTTTTCCTCGACTTCCCGGCCCACTAGGTGACACAATTGATAGGTTTTTAGTTGGAATTACCTCTAATGAACCAATATGGATGAAAATCAACACTATCGTGTTCAAATTGAAATAAATTTCTACCTCATACTTGGGATCGAACCCTAACCGCTTCAAATGAAGGGCCATTCGCTTCCAACCATGACACCAGTGGGTCAAAAGAAGTCCGAACCTAACTGCTACCTGCAGTTCAGGATTTAACTGGCGAAACATCAGTCTCTTACCAGTAGGAAGTAGTTAGGTTCCGACTTCTTTTAAACCTCTGGTGTCATGGCTGGAAGCGACCTGGCCTTTCATTTGAAGGGGCTAGGATTCGATCCCAAGTATGAGGTAGAAATTTATATATATGTATATATATATATATATATATATATATATATATATATATGTATACATACTGTATAAGTGTATACAAATATATATGTATATATACATAATACTGTATAAACCTATTTGCCTGTATGGATCAATTCTTTATGAAGTTCCCAACGCCATCCGCTCCCGAGGGATGTGATTCGGAGGCACTGAAGCGAAAAACGAACTGTCATGTGACAGGGAGAGAATTCCAGCTGGAACGTCATTCGATTCCCGGTGTCATCAGAGAAACGACAGAGCCGGTTACGGTTATGGGACACAGTAAAAACTCGTAAAAACAGAATCATCCCCCCTTTCGTTGTATATCTTGGGTAAATGTACCTACATGCCAGGAATGGAAATTCCCCGGGTGAGATTCTGATCTTGGATGCCTATGTCCCTTCTACTGTAATATCTCCTGAGGGATTTTTTTTTTTTTCACCTTCTGGTGTTAAGGTCCTATGGGATGTCCCCTTTGCTGCTGTTACCTTGTTATAGCGATCTAAGATCGGCTGACACCGAGCGCTCTATTTAACAGCTTTTAGAGGGGATATAGTTAAGTTTATCTTGTTAGTATTCCAGACTAGCATTTGGTAAATATCGGGGGTTCTTGCTCTTCAACACAGACCAAAGACAGTAATGTCTTTGAGCACAGACACTCAGCAGGACTACATTATCCATGAGGCTGAATAGGTTAAAACCTATGTGCCCGGCAAAAGCAGGGGCCTGTGCAACATTTTTTCTTTATGTGTTAAATGGGGAAACTATGGAATAATTACTTCAGTTGTAATAATATTGTAATAAGTTGTACGACAGGATTAGAAATGAAACTGTAAGACAGGTTACTCGAGTGCCATATGTGAATGAGATCATGGTGAAGAATAGATGGAGATGGTTTGGGCATGCTCTTCGCACTCCCCTAAAAGAGGTTAGTACACCAAACTTTCAATTGGGCACCACAAGGTACTAGAATAATTGGAAGACCCAGGCATACATGGCTGAGGACTATGAAACGTAAAGTGGGAGATGATAAATGGAGAAGTATTGATTTAAAAGCTCAAGGTAGAGACGACTGGTGAAATCTAACTGAGGCCCTTTGCGTCAATAGGCATCGGAGGAGATGATGATGATGATGATGAAATTGTACGAAAAGAGAGCTTTAAATATGCTGGGGTGTCTCGGAGTCCAATGAAGCTCGAAGTGTGGGGATCCTAGCATGGTTTAATTTAGCACTATCTGTTATTGAACTATAGAGACTGGCATATGGGGTCTCCTGTCTTCCCCTAACAGGTGGAAGGGCTAAATAAAGCTATAGAGTATAGGGTCTTGACATCAGGAGAAAAGCCATCATCGAAAAGAGGAAAGGTTGTAAGCATGAAGGAAACATATGCAAGGGGAAAAACATTTCTAGGTTCGTTGGTCTTGAAGAAAAGGCAGTAAAAAATCCAAGGTATCTAGAAATTCGAGTTTCCATTGGAGCTAAGGGGAAACAAATGAGCTCGGTGGTTGTAGTAGAAGATTTTGCAGAGGGTATGTATTCACCCCTGTCGTCTGTTTTTTAGCATATTTATTTGTTTGTGAGCAACTTTACACAAAAATTAATGTACCTATTTTGACCAAACTTGGTAGTCATGTTGGGTATGACCTAAGAAGGAATCTGTAATATTTTGGATCAGATACATCAAAATACAAGTACGCAGCAGTAATTTCAAAATAATAGCAATGCTAAGTAGATGGTAAATATTTTGAACCAATTTTAACGAAACTTGGTGAGCATGTGGAGTATGATCCAAGGGCAAATCTAGTAGTAGTAGGTTTTTTTTTTTTTTTTTTTTTTGGCATGGCGAAGGAATGCTCTCAACTGAATGTCCCTCTAGTTCCTTTAGTTGAATTCTTGCCTTAATAAAAGCACTATTCCTCATCCGTTCGTATAGGTAACGATTTACTAATGTCAAATATATTATAAATACCAGTAATATAGGCCAAATATCCTGTAAGTCAGATT
>NC_090726.1:189339840-189342340 GCF_036898095.1 Palaemon carinicauda
ACAATGAGAATACATTATAGCCTACAAAGACACTGTATTTATACAGGAGAAAGGGATATCAAAGCTGTCAGTTTCTTGATAATTCCAGAATAGTCAGAGTTTAGATAAAAGAATAACACCGGATTAATACTGGTTCAGATTGTAACTTATTCTATGTCGGCCAAACATCCAAAGGTATTTCAGTCAGATTAAAACAGCATAAAGTGGCCGTCACTAGGGGTTCTCTTAATAATGCCTAGGCCTCCCACTGGTTAGGATCTAGTCATAAAATTGGATGGTCAGTGTCGAGTAAAATAATCCATGTAAATGACTATACCCGAGGGAATATTTTTGAATGCTTTTTAATCTCTGTACCAAAGGTCAGAATTTGAATCTAAGCCCTTGTCTGTTTTCCGTTAATCCGGTATTATTCTTTTATCTAAAATCTGACTTTTCTGGAATTATCAAGAAACTAATAGCTGTAGGATCCCCTTCTCCTGTATATATACAATGTCTTTGTATATGTATTCCGGGATGCAAGAGTGCAAGAGAACGTGTCTGGCAGTAAGGGCCTGGCATTCTGCAACAACAACATATGTATTCTCATTGCTGAGTCGGGTGATGTACCTAATGAGCGAAAGTACCAACTCCAATCAAGATTTTTAAATTTATACTCATAACGTGTCAGCTTTTGTGATTTCTACACGCACAGACACACACGCATAAGTTTATATATATATACCCTTGCCCTTTATTATATAGGGGAGATTAGAGATTTTTCTCCAAAGCTTAGGCCTCACTACACCATTGAAGAGAAATTCCCATCACTCAAGACTCCATTTTAACATTATTCTTAAAAAATAGCGTTGTCAAATAGTATATTAATTAACTGAAACAATAATTAAAATCTAAAATCAGGTCGTATGTATAATGTGCAAAAAACCTACAGAAGTGAAAATAGCGTTGCCGAATAGGAAATAAACCAAAACCAAAAAGTCAAATTAGCTCTTATGAATAATATGCAAAAACCTACCGGGATATATTAACTAACTTTGGATAACTGTTGTAATCAAACAGATCACTAATTCGATTTTTAGGGTGAAGTCTGTGGAAATACGATCGTGAATGATTTGTTTATTTTTGTTTTTATGTCGCGTGAAATAGTAATAACTGGCTGGATCCGTTCTGAAATCGGGATTAAATGGGCAATTGAGCTATGTGACAATGAATGATGCGGGTGAATTTATCCCTGTTGTTTTATATTAGTTATGTTTTTTTTTTATTATAAGTTTATGGTCAGTAATTTGTTGCATATAAGTATTTAACAATTTAGAATATATATATTCCTCAAATATTTGGAGAGCTAATAAGTGTGATGTGACACTATAGCAAAACTGTTGCATATATAAATATTTACATGCGCTCATGCATACTCACACGCGTGTGTGTAAATATATATATATATATATATATATATATATATATATATATATATATATATATATACAGTATATATATATATATATATATATATATGTGTGTGTGTGTGTGTATTTACATCTATATATATATATATATATATATATATATATATATATATATATATATATATATATATATATATATACATACAGTATACACACCCCTTTCTGAATGGGGATACCTTAACTTGGTGAAGGGTTTGTGTATCGCCATGATATCTGGAAAGCTGTACTAGTCTGGGCAACCCTGATTAGTAGAATATAAATATTTAGAAATTTGATGTGGTTTTGATGAATTTTTATATGCAGAAAATAACACTTTTTTTTTTTTTTTAAATAAACGTTAGGATGTTACATGTCATAATAACTTTGTGTACGTTTATCCATATTTAAGGTATTAGGTTTAAAGATCACTCATGAATAGCAGATGCAAGACATAGTAGCAATGCCCTAGCAGGAAAATGCTTTGAAGACTGACCATATACACATATGATCAGCGCCCAAGACCCATCTCTACCCAAGCTGTGACAAGGGAGTGTCAGAAAATGGCTGCTGATGACTCAGCAGGTAGCCCTATAAGCTCATCCAATTCCCACATCCTTATCCCACAAAGATGGTTAGGTTGCAGACACTATCGAGCTTGAGCGGGTCTTGATCTCCAGTCGAGCAGATTGCTAGACAGGGACGTTTCTTTTAGGCTACCACAATATGTGTATGTTAGCAAAGCAGTAAGAAAGCGTATATGTACGTCTGTGCGGTAGACATAAAAGCATATGCACACGTTTCTAATAGGCAATGACAATATGTGTATGTTAGCAAAATAACAAAACGTACATCTACGTATGGGCAGTAGACATAGGAGCAAATGCACACGTTTCTAATAGGCTATGGCAATATGTGTATGTTAGCAAAGTAACAAAACGTACATGTACCTATGTGCAGTAGACATAGAAACTGACACATACACCCGGAACATATACCGTTGAAACCTCTTCTTTAATGTCCATCACAGACTCGATATTTCGAGCGTGGAGAACGGT
>NC_090726.1:189344840-189349840 GCF_036898095.1 Palaemon carinicauda
TCTAATACACTGATTTCATCATAAATGTATCGATCCTCTATTCCTTAAATCTTCAACACCCTCCACATTGCCTTTAGTTAAATTTAATCATAATCTCTTTCTAGGTAGGCCTACAATAGTGCCACCAAATAGTTTCGGTCTTTACTTATCCAATAACATTTTCTCGGAGAGAACACTTTTCTTGTGCTAAACACACTCTGTTCTCATTTTAATCTTTCTTTCATCTATCTCGCTGTCTCATTTTAAAGCTTACAGGCCACATTTCTTAATTGCCAAGTAACGTGGTAGTTGAATATTTCCTGCAGACGTCTGGCTTACCGTCACATTAAAAAAAAAAAAAAAAAAAAAAAACGTCACATTAAAAAAAATAAACTTTCATTTTCGCTCACGTTCTTTCTGAGCCTTTTCTTCATCTAGACATACTTTTCCAAACGTGTACATTATCCCCTTTAATGTACATCACTCACTTGTAATCCAATTATATCTTGGTTTAATTTCTGTTCTTTGATCCATTTACTACTCTCCCTCGCATTACGTCTTCGACACCAGGGAGCATTCTCTAACTTACACCAACACTTCCATCTTTCTATTCTACCTTCCACGTTCAACAAACCATCAAAGCATTCGCTTCATCAACTGAGATCTACCTTTACCAAGGACAACACATTCTTCTGCACATTTTGGTTTGAAATTTACTTGTTCATTAAGCTTTCTCTCTGCACTAATTCCACATCGCACAGCTAATTCCGAAAACAAAACATTTACCGTCTAAAGATCTGGGTATTTTTTTTGACAACGAAGATAAATGAAAGTGAGGAAGCCTATGTACAAACTCAAAGAATTACATAAAAAGCACGAGGAAATTTTGTCTAAATTTCAGGTGGTAATATGAATTACATCTCGTAGCAAAACTTCGTCATTGATAAATAGTTTTATCGATGCGACAGTAATATGAAATAATTTGGTATTTTTATAAGCTATAGAATTATATCATCATCAGCCGTAACTAGTCCTCTGCAGGACAAAGGCCTCAGAAATGTCCTTCTACTCAAGTCTATTTTTGGTCTTTGTATGACAGTCTGTACCTACATATTTTCTTACCTCGTCAATCCATCGTCTTTTCTTCCTTCCCCTGATTCTTTTGCAGTCTCTAGGGACCCCTTCAGTTATTCTTATGTCCATCTGTTATCTGTCATTATATGTCATGCCCATGTCCATTTCTTTTTTTTTTACATGTTGAAATATACGTAACAGGAAATTTTGATGCGTATAGGTCATATTTTCAGTCTGTTTTCTGACCTATTACTCGATTATACTGATGTATATAGGACCTTATCGGCCTATCAAATTATCTTTAATTTTTAACGTTTATTTTCATCGGAATCTTCTATTTTGGCTGTTTTCAGTTTGTCTTTATCAACGTGAGGTAGCGCATTATTAGGAGGTCCAATGTGCCAGTTAACGGTCTTGTACGCTACCCGTCAAAAATGATGGCTAAATACTTACATAGATATGCACACACGCACGCACACAGATTCAAACTTTCCCATCGCTTTCCCTTTCCTAAGTACCTTTCAGGGTAACCCCGCACACCAGGGAGGTATGACTACAAGGAGAGACCGATTAGTCATACGTTTGACAGTGCCGTTCAACGTGATATTATATATATATATATATATATATATATATATATATATATATATATATATATATATATATATATATATATATCCAAATACTAGCTCTTTATTATGTAGAGGAGATATATTAGTGCACAATTTGAATGATAAATAAATGAATCATATTTCTTTGAGGTTATTAATTTTTTATATGTATTTGTTATTGCAGGAAGGGGAGATCAAGTTTAAAAACACGTCAGAGGACTGGAAAATGTCTGCAATGTTCAGTTTAACGTCTTCCCTCTACCAAATACTTTAGTTGTGAAGATTGTGAATCTCTGTTGGGATTTTGGTAAGTACAGTTTTTATTCATTTTATTCCCTAGCCTAATACTTGGGTTTTTGGTTAGTGTCAAGCTAACTGGATATATATATATATATATATATATATATATATATATATATATATATATATATATATATATATATATATATATTTTTTTTTTTTTTTTTTTTTTTTTTTTTTTTTTTGCAATCCGGTACAGCAACACAAGAGATACTTGTAAAGTAACGATAGAAATATCTTAATTGACCGAAATTAAAAATATCCATATACCCTTCATCTTAAATTTTACCTGGTCGGTGCTAAAATTATAGTTACTTTTTAATTGTTTCATACCCTTGTAATACTGGTATGGATCTGTTTTTTTTTTTTTTTTTTTTTTTTTTTTTTTTTTTTTTTTTTTATCAATTCTAGTAGTTCAGAGACAAGGTCCACACAAGCCTTCTTGCGATGCAAAATATTTATCTTCTTGCGAAATATAGCCGGTATATTTATCAAGGGTTCTCAACTCTCATTTACAGAAGAGTGTGTATGGACTCAGCTTGATATCTACCAATTGCATAATTGGGTTTGAATTTCGTTACATTGGTTGACTTCTGTGAATACGTTTTAATCATAATTTATTTACCGAACTGTAATATCATCCTGCTCGTAATACTAGGTATGCATTAATAGTCTTGCCTTCTCCATCATAAGACTCAATATTACACAGTATTCTAGAAGTTTTATTCCAGCTCTGACCAACTTGGGGTATGGTCTTCTTAATCAGGAAGTTGAATCGTTGGAACGTCAAACTTCAAACTTGCAGCGAATGTTTTTATGTTAAAAAGGCTGACATAAGTCTTTTCATAGTTTATTTATAAAAGATATATTTTAATGATGTTACTTTTCTTGAAAGATCTTACTTTAATTTTTCATTTCTTCTCATGTAGTTTATTTCTTTGTTCACTTTCGTCACTGCTATTTTGCCCTGTTGGACTCTTTGGGCTTATAGCGTACTGCTTTTCTAGCTAGCGTTGTAGCTTAGCTAATAATAATAATAATAATAATAATAATGGTAAATTATTAAAATTGCTATAATGATAGCAAAAAAAAAAAACCCAAACAGTAAATAAACAATAATGATAATTATATCAATCATAAAAAACCCTAACAAAATCAACATCCTGGCGAAAGAGAAGACAATCCACACAGATGGAGTCATAGTAACGAAGTTATGACGCTGAAATCCGACTTCTTTTGTTTTTACATCGCACGCTTAAACTCGCCAGGAGATTAGCCTCTTTTCGCACAGCCAATCAGAAGCGGCTATCGACCGCGATCGACCGCGAAAGTCCTCGATATTTTCCACGATGTTCCGAATGAATGTGTTGCTGCCTTCGACGGGAAAGGAGCGAAGGATTCATTATCCCTTTCCGATGAATTTCACCTTGTTTGGGAGGCGTCTGTGGAAATGAGCTACGTAGGGAGATGAGGTCATGAGAGGCCCAAGATCTGGGAGGCAGCAAATTGACTATCGAGGTGGATAATTGGGTTGTTAAGTGTTAGTCTTCTGGTGGAAAAGTCCCTTTGATACAAGTGGTTCGATGATAGTCCGAATTTTTAGTTTTATTTCATAATTTCTGTTGAGGAATAATTGTTTGGATGGTATTTATTTTAATTGTTCATTACTTTTTATATCGTTTATTTATTTCCTTGTTTCCTTTTCTCAATGGGCTATTTTTCCCTGTTGGAGCTCTTGTACTTATAGCATCATGTTTTTACAACTAGCTTTGTAGCTTAGCAAGTGATAATAATAATAATAATAATAATAATAATAATAATAATCATCATCATCATTATCATCGTCATCATCATTAGTGGCTTGGTAAAAATTCTTTAGGATTTTAGGTGATACAGAAAGATTTGGGTATTGTTAATTTTTATAATGTTTGGGTGCACGTCTAGGCATGTATGTATATAGATAAGTTCGGTCATTATACTAAAAATATAGTTACAAAATGAAAGTCAACAGGATTCCCCCCCCCCCTAAAAAATTCGTAATATGCTAAAAAGAAAATATTCAACATTGAATGATTGTTAGGTTAAAAAGCTTTTTCCATTGAATAAATTTCATTCGAAATTTTCTTTCTTAAACACTTTGTAAACTAAAGACTACTTTTGATCAGTTAAGCAACATTGACTTAGAATTAGAGTATTGTATAGCCATTGGAAATTGTCTCAGAATTAGATTATTGATATTGAAAATAGCACAAAATGTTTCTCACTTCATGAAAAATAATCGAAGCATAATTCAAAAATAATGTTACTGGCTTCCGTTCCATTTACACCTATATTTCTATGGGTATCTTTATCTTTAGTCCTCGCCTATGCAGGTTTTAAAATGTAAGGAGTAGATATAGATTTCATGATAAGAAAGTACTGTATAGGATCATGGCTAGTTGATTCGCTTCCCCGCTAGTAGTCATCAATACTGTAAGACTAAAAACAGCTTTACATAATCTGATATATATATATATATATATATATATATATATATATATATATATATATATATATATATATATATATATATATATATATAGCATCTATATACATGTGTATATGTGTGTATGTTTGTGTGTGTACGCGCGCGTGTGTGTGTGTGTGTTTCTTATCCTGAAATCAATTTGAAGCTCAATTTGTCCGGAGAGATTATGTCTTGATTTTTGGACGCCACATATTATTGTTTATTGATTATATAATATATATATATATATATATATATATATATATATATATATTTATATACAGTGTATATATACATATATATATTGTATATATATGTATATACACATATACACACAATATATATATACATACATACATACATATATATATATATATATATATATATATATTTATGTATGTATGTATATACATGTATATATATATATATATATATTGTATATATATATATATGTATATATCCAATATATATGCATATATATACACTGTATATACACACACACACACACACACACACATATATATATATAT
>NC_090726.1:189354840-189357340 GCF_036898095.1 Palaemon carinicauda
ACATCTTAGACTTTACGTATTATCCACCATGAAATTTCATAAATGATGTAAATAGTATTTAAGTTAGCTAACTAATCTTACATCTTAGACTTGTTTACGTATCATCCACCTTGAAATTTCATAAATGATATAAATAGTATTTAAGTTAGCTAACTAATCATATATCTTAGACTTGTTTACGTTTCATCCACCTTGAAATTTCATAAATGATGTAAATAGTATTTAAGTTAGCTAACTAATCATACATCTTAGACGTGTTTACGTATCATCCACCGTGAAATTTCATTAATGATGTAAATAATATTTAAGTTAGCTAACTGATCATACATCTTAGACTTGTTTACGTATCATCCACCATGAAAAGCAACAGAAAAGAATGCTAAATAACCTGCTTTGACCGTGAACCTCGAGCTGTCAAGGTATGATAAATCTGGCTTCAGTTGCATAAGGGTAGCATTAGCAGTTTCAGTGTTAGAATGCGGTAAAAAGGAAATATTAATATTTGAAATACTGGCCAGTACGACGCAGCTGCTATAAATGCCTTATTATATAGTAATAAAGAGTAGATAAGGCTACAATTCGAATCACTCAAGCATATGAGAGAAAGGTTTGTAACTTTTTATCTGTTCTTGCTTTATCAAATGGACATCAGGCACAGGGTTTACGCATAAATGCACTGAGAATTGGTGATATAATCAAGGTTGAATTCACAGTACAGTTTAAAATTTTATATTTGAAGTGATTTAGAGCTCCATTGCCTCTGCCCATTCTAGCACACATCCCATCCGCCTTTCACGACGTGATTATTATTATTATTATTAGTAGTAGTAGTAGTAGTAGTAGTAGTAGTAGTAGTAGTAGTAGTAGTAGTAGTATTGTTATTATTATTATTATTATAATTATTATTATTATTATTGTTATTATATTATTATTATTATTATTATTATTGTTGTTGTTGTTATCCTTATTATTGTTATTATTATTATTATTTTTATTATTATTATTATTATTATTATTATTATTATTATTACCCAAGCTACAACCTTAGTTGGAAAAGCAGAATTCTACAAGGCCGATGAATGTTGGTTTTGGTCTAGGAGATAACCAGAAAAGTCTTAACGCTTTCATCACACGAGGCTCCTGAACACCCTTGGGGACAGGGAGTGGTCCCGACAACCTCACCCCATAAATTCGTGTTGAAAATCAGAAGGATGACACCTTTTCGCGCCACCCTTTTTAGGGGGAAAAGGTATATTTTTGTACCTCATTTACATAGTATATATATATATATATATATATATATATATATATATATATATATACATATATATATATATATATACATATATACATATATATATATATATACAGTATATATATATATATATATGTATATATATATATATATATATATATATACGTACGTATATATTGTTTATAAATACATATTTATATATACATATGTATTTATGAAGGCATGATTAGATGTATATTTATTTTGAATATATATATATATATATATATATATGTGTGTGTGTGTGTGTGTGTACATATGTATAAGTATATTTGTATATATGATTATATGATGAATATTTATAACTATCTATCTATCTATATCTATATGTAATATGGTGCATGTATATATATATATATACAGTATATATATATATATATATATATTTATATATATATATAATTTATATACATACATAATTTTTATATATATACTGTATATATATAAATATATATATATATATATATATATATATATATATATATATATATGTGTGTGTATGTATGTGTGTGTGTGTGTGTGTGTGTGTGTGTGTAAAGCCAGAAACTGGTAGCTTCAAATGATAACGTCAAAGATAAAGCTGAATGAGAAGATAAATAACCAATTTGGGAACGAGTGATTTGCATATATTGCCACTGGACACTTTTATAATAGATTTAATCATTCCGCTGCACTTTTTATCCACGGATTTCCCAAAATGAAATGTATCCAATTGAAATATTTTAACTAAGGTTTCTTAGGGAAAAAAAAAAAGTTTTATTTATCGGGAAAAATAATATCATGTTATTTCTGGATTTATATTTCCCATGGAAATGATGGAAATTATGGCAATTTCAAACTGAACAGTTATTACCTCCGCCAATGAAGTTTGAAGGAGAATATGTTTCACCCGCTTTTTGTGTGTTTTTGTATGTGTTTGTTTGTGAACAGTTTCCTGGTCACAATTTTAACTGTAGAGCAATGAAAATTGTAGAGATTATCTGTTATGTAAAAAGCTGGAAATTATTGAATTTTAGAAAGTCAAGGTCAAAGGTCAAGGTCACAGTCAAGCAAAATTTCCAATTCACGTAATCAGCTATACGTTTAGACATCATTCTCACATAGACTTCAAACTTGGTTCATATTTGAGTGTATGAAAATCCACGTCAATTTATACACGTTAAGGTGAAAGGTCACGGTCAAGTTCGAGCAAAAGGTCGAGAAATA
>NC_090726.1:189364840-189369840 GCF_036898095.1 Palaemon carinicauda
CCACCCAAGGAGAGCCAGGCAATGGCTGCTGATGACTCAGCGGATAGACCTATATGCTCCCCCAAAACCCCTCATCCTTAGCTCACAAGGATGGTGAGGTTGTAGCGACCAAAGGAACTAACGAGTTTAAGCGTGACTGGAACCCCAGTCTGGCGTTCATCAGTTGGGAAAGAGCCGAAGGAAGTTGATAACGTAACTGCATCCAGCATTTTTTCTACTTCGTGGGCTACATTTACTTTAGGATCAAAATTATATCATTATTAATAATACTTTACACTTATGTTATAGATAATAATAATAATAATAATAATAATAATAATAATAATAATAATAATAATAATAATAATAATAACCCTCCTGAGACCTTTGAAAATGATGCCATATGCTATGCAGTACACTTGAAATTTCATAATTTTCGGTGGTTACTGAAGTGACTTTCAAAAATAAAATTAACTTGGATGTCATTTAACAAACTTTGGTGTGACCTGAAGAGCCATATCACAGTTGCTGTGGAAATAATTGATTGAGTAGATGTTAATTTGATTTTCGACAGCATTATGAATATTTGGTGCTCACTGCCCATCGCTTGATGAGGTCAACGTGTGAAGTAGGAAAGCCTTTGATTCAATACTTCAGAATTTGTTGATTAAAAGATCAAGGGCAAAGCTTAAGCAATCATTTTGTCATTCAGAGAGAGAGAGAGAGAGAGAGAGAGAGAGAGAGAGAGAGAGAGAGAGAGAGAGAGAGAGAGAGAGAGATTTGGGAGGCGTTCGTATGATAGGCAAACGATACTGAAATGTCGGATGTTCATCCAAAGATCGTTGGCACTGCTGGACGAGAATTGCTTGTAATATCCTTTCCTACTGATGTTGCTTAACTGTCATTCCCTTAGTAGTAGTATTATATAACTCGTATTTTTTTTAATCTAAGCTTCTTACTTAACGGATAGTGTGGGCTACGCATATCGGCACTAAGGAAGAGCTAATTCGGGAAACCTGAGTATTTATTTCTGGCATATTTTCACCTTCATAATACATCAATTTTTTTTTCTGACTGAATTTATAAGTTATATAGATGTTAAGCAGTTTTTTTATTTGAAGGGATACTCAGAAAGGCTCCACAGATGAGCTTTGTACCATGCTTGTGAATTCACAAATTCTCGATTCACTCCAATACATATCTATTCAGTAAACGTTGATTACGCAAACAATGCAATAGACAGAGGTTTATTTTTTTAACCCAATGTGGTCTCTGTTGTTGATAAATTATATCCTAGATTTTAGATGTTTAGTGGGCTTGAGAAATTGTAGGTGACTTGCAATATTTGGGTTGCAAGTCCAATCTGCTCATACGGTTTCGTAGGTTTAACGGCTAGAATCACTTCCTGGTAACCCATAGCCACAGCTTGGAGGAAAGTTGGACTTGGATATCTAGAATTTTATTCAATGTTTAACTGTTAAGATTATTACGTGTAAGACATCTTGTGTTGGTTTTGACTTCGTTTAGCCATAAGATTCACAAATTTAATCACTATGGCAAAAACATTGGAAATTGTGTATTTATTCTTAACACAAACATGGCTGATGCCCGCTTCAAGAAACCGACCCCGTAATGTACAATGTTGAACATCTGCTGAAAAATGGTAAAAACCATGGAATAAATGTTGCCTGCCATTTGCAGTTTTAAAATGGATATATTGACGTTACGGAGTGATATTGCGGTCACCAACCTAACCCGTAGAAGATAATTACAAAGTAGGGTACGAAATTACGGTCGCTTGCATTTTACTGAAACACGGCTTGGAACAGTATATTTTTACGAAGGATTTCCGATTAAAATCACGGTGGGAAAGGAGTACATGGAAATGATACAACAGGATATGCTTCGTTCCTAGAGGACCATGAACTTCTGAATTATGCTCTAATTCTGGATTGTTATATGAAATTGAAAGCAAAATATTTTATGCAGATCTATTCCGTATACCTTAGTATATATCTTTTATAATAAGCCTTTTTCCCTCTGGAAAGTGGTAGACCAAATGGCGTATTCCTTCAAGTACTTGTGGTATAAGATGGGTAACAACCTGTCTTGCGGGGATGGTCAAGCAGCTTGTTTTCGGCAAAGATTGCCTTTTCGAAGTGGTCACCTTTCCAAGTATTTATTAGATCCCACGTCAATTCACATGGCTGATCAAATGATAAACGGCATAGAAAATGTGTTCTACTGTATAGTTATCTTTCTTTATAAAGATATCTTTATTTATGTATCTATCTACTTATATATGGGTAGATATAGACATATTAATATCAATACGCATGTAAGATCTTGAATTATGGTGGGTATGTTTGGATAAGGAACAATTTTCCAACGAAATGAGTATGAGTAATAATTGTTCCGTTGTATAAAAGTAAAGATGATAAAGATCATATGGGCATAACTTTACCTTGAATACCAAAGAACTTTTATGGTAGGATTTTGATTAAAAAAGTAATGCAGGGAAAATATTAACAAATAGGGGAAGAACAGTGTAGGTTTAGACAAATTTTGAGCCTTAGAACATTAAGTGTTTGTCATGAAACATTTATTTAAGAAGTTTGAAAGTAAAGGGAAAAGCTATATGTGGTATACACGAGCCTAGTAAAAGTTTATGTTAATAAACGCAATCGTGAGGGCATAAAGAATATACAGTATAGATGAGTTGCCGAAAGTTAATAAAAGGTTTTAATGATGGAAGTAAAGCTTGGTTTCTAACACATAGACAAGAAAGCGTCTATGATGACTTAACAGTGGGTCTGAGAAAAGATGTATTATGTTTCAATTACTGATAGATATATTTTGTATGGACTAGAGTTCTCTTGCTAGAGGGTACACTCGGGCACTCTATTCTATCTTGTTTCTCTTCCTCTTGTGTTTTCAAGCTTTTATATTTTATATATGACAGATCTAATTTAACATTATTAATGATCTTAAATATTTTATTTTGATTGTTGTTGCTTCTCTTGTAGTTTATTTATTTCCTTGTTTTCCTAATTGGGATATTTTTCCCTGTTGGAGCCCCTGGGCTTATAGCATCTTCCTTTTTCAACTAGGGTTGTAGCTTAGCTAATAATAATAATAATAATAATAATAATAATAATAATAATAATAATAATAATAATAATCACATTTGTGTTTGTTACAATTGTTTTTAGGTGTTGATCCAGTATACACCAGGAAATCTTATCAAGCTTGTTTTAATTCGTTTGGATTCTTCCACACAGTTTACAATGATTTAGTTATCATCACCATCTCCTCCTACGCCTATTAACGCAAAGGGCATCGGTTAGATTTCGCCAGTCGTCTCTGTCTTGAGCTTTTAATTCAATACTTCTCCATTCATCATCTCTTACTTCGCACTTTATATTTCTCAGCCACGTAGGCCTGAGTCTTCCAATTCTTCTAGTGCCTCGTGAAGCCCCGCTGAACGTTTGGTGAGCTAATCTCTCTTGGGGAGTGCGAAGGGCATGCCCAAACCATCTCCATCTACCCCTCATCATGAGAATGAGTTATAATGACTATATAACTCATTTTTGTATACGTATTAATGTTCCTTTGAATTTTTAAGCAATAGTGCTGCTGTAGTGGAGTCTGTAGTTGAGCTGAAAAACACATTTTTGTTTACGTATCAATGCTCCTTTGAATTTTTAAGCACAAAGCTGCTGTACTGGAGTCAGTTGTTGAACTAAAATACACATTTTTGTATACTTATCAACGCTCTTTTGAATTTTTAAGCATAGAGCTGCTGTAGTGGAGTCTTGTGTTGAACTGGAAATGTGGTGGTATCTGTGGCTATGCTATTTAGAATTCTTGAATGTAGTTTCCAGGGCGCGGCGGATTCTTTATCGAGTCTCGTAGTAAACTTTTAACGTCTTTAGAAAGTTTGCATGAAGATGTCTCGCACGCTGTCAGAATATACACCATGTTTGCCGATTCCTCGGGAAGCGATATGATACTTTGGGAAGATGATTCGCATACAGAGAAGCAATTGTAGTTTTCGTCCATATTATTTTTGTTAATGCTTACTGTTATTATTTATTTCTTTGCTTTTGTTTTTTATATTTTTCATGTATCACATTTCTTTATATTAGCCATTTCTCGTATACGGAAACATAGGCCTACATGTATAATGCAGTGTGTGTTCATCATTGTATCTTCAATGCTGGCCGTTATTATTTCGATATTCTCTTTAATAATCTTTTGATGTAACACCTTTCTTTATCTTTAAATTTCCTAGTTTTCGTATACGTATACAATACATAGTATAATACAGATAATTTTCATTATTTCTTTTTCTCAATATTACCGGTAATATTTTTCTTCGTTTATTTAAATGATATTTTTGGGGGTACTAACTTTCTTTATCTTAACATATACTATTTTTCCTGTACGGAAACAAATACACAATATAAGGCTGAGATTTTCTATTAATGCTTTTTTTTTTTTTTTTTTTTTTTTTTTTTTTTTTTTTTTTTTTTTTTTTTTTTTTTTAATGAGAATTGGTAAACCCATTTTCTGTTTATAGGAAATGGAGAACTCACAAACTCAAAGAATAACGTATGCTAATTGTATAACCCTCAGAAATGTACGTTACTATATTAATGTCTCGTTAAGAAATCCCTCTTTTGTAACATACGCGTGACGTGTGTGAATTTTATTATCATCATCATCTCCTCCTACGCCTATTGACACAAAGGGCCTCGGTTAGATTTCCCCAGTCGTCTCTATCTTGAGCTTTTAATTCAATATTTCTCCATTCATCATTTCCTACATCGCATTTTATAGTCCTCAGCCATGTAGGCCTGGGTCTTCCAACTCTTCTAGTGCCATATAGAGCCCAGTTGAACGTTTGGTGAACTAATCTCTCCTGGGGAGTGCGAAGAGAATGCCCAAACCATCTCCATCTACCCCTCACCATGATCTCATCCACATATGGCACTCGAGTAATCTCTCTTATAGTTTTA
>NC_090726.1:189374840-189387340 GCF_036898095.1 Palaemon carinicauda
TTCTTGTTTTGCGTCAGAGTTTTTGTACTGGGGACTGTTTTAGCTAACCTTTGAAGCTTTAAGGTATACGCATTTTTATTTAAACATATGCACGGTTCCCTTACATTGGTACTCACAGATTTTGTATATGCTCGTATTCGTATGTAAATGTCATTGCAAATATTTTTGCCTTCTTGCACTTTTCTCCCCCATTCATATTTAAAATTTCCAGTATTGCTTCATGGTCATTTGCAAAGGTGTGGTCTTATCTATTAATATTGATTTTGATATACAACATCCTCGGATAGTATTCGGCTTGGTCATTTTTATTTTAATATCTTCTTCACTATCCGTACCATCAGATCTCTCTCTCTCTCTCTCTCTCTCTCTCTCTCTCTCTTTCTTTCTTTCTTTTATATATATGTATGTGTGTGTGTTTGTATGTATATACTGTATATGTACTGTATATTTTTTATATAACTTATTGAAATAAGATCTAAAACAAGTTTTATTACTCTACGATTAAAATTTTGGCCAAGAAGCTGTTGACACAGACACACACAAAGAGGAGGCAAAACATAACCTCCTTCCAACTACTTTGGCAGAGATAAAAATCATTCACTTAGGTTTCACTTGACTTCCAATCTCACCTTGATGGAGGACCTCGCTGTACACTCATACTTTCTCACCCTTCCTTTTCCCTTCTTTTATTCTCTTTTATTCTTTCCCTCCCTTTATTCACAGACGATTTTATTCGTCTGACATTTTTCGTTTTCAGCGATGCCAATAAAATGGCATCAGCCAACGCTCGGTAATGATATAGTGAAACCATAAACATGTGAATATATATTTACGAAAACTGTTTGAGCTGCTTGATATAATCAGATTAATAAATCATTAATTGAATTTGCAGAAAATATCCCATAACATTTAAAACTGCTAATGCATTTGCCTTAAAACTGCTTGATTGTTTTGAGTGACGAAATATATTAGCTAAATTCTAAATGGCTTTTTGGCGTGCAATCAAATGAATGATTTGTATGACGCCAGAAGGGATTGGAGAGGAAGGTAGGCGACAGAAATGGCAATAAGGGAAAGAGAAAGGTAGGCGACAGAAAGCGCAATAATGGAATGCGGAAGGTAGGCGACAGAAAGGGCAATAATGGAAAGAGGAAGGTAGGCTACAGAAACGGCAATTATGGAAAGAGGAAGGTAGGCGACAGAAAGGGCAATAATGGAAAGAGGAAGGTAGGCGACAGAAAGGGCAATAATGGAAAGAGGAAGGTAGGCTACAGAAACGGCAATTATGGAAAGAGGAAGGTAGGCGACAGAAAGGGCAATAATGGAAAGAGGAAGGTAGGCGACAGAAAGGGCAATATTGGAAAGAGGAAGGTAGGCTACAGAAACGGCAATTATGGAAAGAGGAAGGTAGGCGACAGAAAGGGCAATAATGGAAAGAGAAAGGTAGGCGACAGAAAGGGCAATAATGGAAAGAGGAAGGTAGGCTACAGAAACGGCAATTATGGAAAGAGGAAGGTAGGCGACAGAAAGGGCAATAATGGAAAGAGGAAGGTAGGCGACAGAAAGGGCAATAATGGAAAGAGGAAGGTAGGCTACAGAAACGGCAATTATGGAAAGAGGAAGGTAGGCGACAGAAAGGGCAATAATGGAAAGAGAAAGGTAGGCGACAGAAAGGGCAATAATGGAAAGAGGAAGGTAGGCTACAGAAACGGCAATTATGGAAAGAGGAAGGTAGGCGACAGAAAGGGCAATAATGGAAAGAGGAAGGTAGGCGACAGAAAGGGCAATAATGGAAAGAGGAAGGTAGGCTACAGAAACGGCAATTATGGAAAGAGGAAGGTAGGCGACAGAAAGGGCAATAATGGAAAGAGAAAGGTAGGCGACAGAAAGGGCAATAATGGAAAGAGGAAGGTAGGCTACAGAAACGGCAATTATGGAAAGAGGAAGGTAGGCGACAGAAAAGGCAATAATGGAAAGAGGAAGGTAGGCGACAGAAACGGCAATTATGGAAAGAGGAAGGTAGGCGACAGAAAGGGCAATAATGGAAAGAGAAAGGTAGGCGACAGAAAGGGCAATAATGGAAAGAGGAAGGTAGGCTACAGAAACGGCAATTATGGAAAGAGGAAGGTAGGCGACAGAAAGGGCAATAATGGAAAGAGGAAGGTAGGCGACAGAAACGGCAATTATGGAAAGAGGAAGGTAGGCGACAGAAAGGGCAATAATGGAAAGAGAAAGGTAGGCGACAGAAAGGGCAATAATGGAAAGAGGAAGGTAGGCTACAGAAACGGCAATTATGGAAAGAGGAAGGTAGGCGACAGAAAGGGCAATAATGGAAAGAGGAAGGTAGGCGACAGAAACGGCAATTATGGAAAGAGGAAGGTAGGCGACAGAAAGGGCAATAATGGAAAGAGAAAGGTAGGCGACAGAAAGGGCAATAATGGAAAGAGGAAGGTAGGCTACAGAAACGGCAATTATGGAAAGAGGAAGGTAGGCGACAGAAAGGGCAATAATGGAAAGAGGAAGGTAGGCGACAGAAACGGCAATTATGGAAAGAGGAAGGTAGGCGACAGAAAGGGCAATAATGGAAAGAGGAAAGTAGGCTACAGAAACGGCAATTATGGAAAGAGGAAGGTAGGCGACAGAAAGGGCAATAATGGAAAGAGGAAGGTAGGCGACAGAAACGGCAATTATGGAAAGAGGAAGGTAGGCGACAGAAAGGGCAATAATGGAAAGAGAAAGGTAGGCGACAGAAAGGGCAATAATGGAAAGAGGAAGGTAGGCTACAGAAACGGCAATTATGGAAAGAGGAAGGTAGGCGACAGAAAGGGCAATAATGGAAAGAGAAAGGTAGGCGACAGAAAGGGCAATAATGGAAAGAGGAAGGTAGGCGACAGAAACGGCAATTATGGAAAGAGGAAGGTAGGCGACAGAAAGGGCAATAATGGAAAGAGAAAGGTAGGCGACAGAAAGGGCAATAATGGAAAGAGGAAGGTAGGCGACAGAAAGGGCAATAATGGAAAGAGGAAGGTAGGCGACAGAAACGGCAATTATGGAAAGAGGAAGGTAGGCGACAGAAAGGGCAATAATGGAAAGAGAAAGGTAGGCGACAGAAACGGCAATTATGGAAAGAGGAAGGTAGGCGACAGAAAGGGCAATAATGGAAAGAGAAAGGTAGGCGACAGAAAGGGCAATAATGGAAAGAGGAAGGTAGGCGACAGAAACGGCAATTATGGAAAGAGGAAGGTAAGCGACAGAAAGGGCAATAATGGAAAGAGAAAGGTAGGCGACAGAAAGGGCAATAATGGAAAGAGGAAGGTAGGCGACAGAAACGGCAATTATGGAAAGAGGAAGGTAGGCGACAGAAAGGGCAATAATGGAAAGAGAAAGGTAGGCGACAGAAAGGGCAATAATGGAAAGAGGAAGGTAGGCTACAGAAACGGCAATTATGGAAAGAGGAAGGTAGGCGACAGAAAGGGCAATAATGGAAAGAGGAAGGTAGGCGACAGAAACGGCAATTATGGAAAGAGGAAGGTAGGCGACAGAAAGGGCAATAATGGAAAGAGAAAGGTAGGCGACAGAAAGGGCAATAATGGAAAGAGGAAGGTAGGCTACAGAAACGGCAATTATGGAAAGAGGAAGGTAGGCGACAGAAAGGGCAATAATGGAAAGAGGAAGGTAGGCGACAGAAACGGCAATTATGGAAAGAGGAAGGTAGGCGACAGAAAGGGCAATAATGGAAAGAGGAAGGTAGGCGACAGAAACGGCAATTATGGAAAGAGGAAGGTAGGCGACAGAAAGGGCAATAATGGAAAGAGGAAGGTAGGCGACAGAAACGGCAATTATGGAAAGAGGAAGGTAGGCGACAGAAAGGGCAATAATGGAAAGAGGAAGGTAGGCGACAGAAGGAGCAATAATGGAAAGGCAACGCTTCCTTCCTTGGCTTTTGATGCGTTTAATATGGTGCGTTGACATGAGAACGGACGACCCTTGTCTTTTGGGTGTTACGCCATCCGCATGTTATCGCCACTCGCGTTTGTATCAGTCTGACGGACGAGTTGCTGGGTCCTTGCAGACTTTCCTTTTAAGTCATTTGTTTTAATTCAATTCTTGTTTTGCATCAGAGTTTTTGTACAGGAGATGTTTCTAACTAGCCTTTGAAGTTTGAAGGCATATGCATTTCTATTCAAATATTTGCGTGGCTCCATTACCTTGGTACTCTCACAGATTTTGTACATACTGGTATCCATATATAAATGCAATAGCAAATATTTTTGCCTCCCTGTGCTTTTGTCTCAAATATATATTTGGAATACCAATTCCTAGCGTTGCTTTATGTTCATTTGCAAATATCGGATCTCACCTACTAATATTGACGATGATTTAAAGCATCCTCCGATAGTACCCAGCTTGGTCATTTTATATAGTAACATCTTCTTTAATATATATATATATATATATATATATATATATATATATATATATGTGTGTGTGTGTGTGTGTGTGTGTGTGTTTGTGTGTCTATATATATACTGTATAATTTTTATGTATCTTATTGAAATAACGTTTAAAACGTCGTTTATTATTCTACGATTAAAATTGTGGCCAGGAAGCTGTTCACAAACAAACAAACACACACATTTACACACCTAAACAGGCGGTAAAACATAACCTCCTTCCAGCCTCGTTAGCTGAGGTAAAAATCATTCACATAGGTTTCACTTGACTTCCAGTCTCACCTTGATGGAAGACCTCGCTGTACATTCATACTTTCTCCCCTTCTTTTTCCCGTTTTTATTCTCTTTTTTTCTTTCCCATTCTTTCCCTCCCTTTATTCACAGACGATTTTATTCGTCTGACATTTTTGTTTTCAGCGATGCCAATAAAATGGCCTCAGCCAACGCTCGGTAATGATATAGTGAAGCCATAAACATGTGAATATATATTTCCGAATACTGTTTGAGCTGTTTGGTATAATCAGATTAATAAATCATTAATTGAATTTGTATAAAATATTCCATAACAATTACTACTGCTAATGCATTTGCTTTAAAACTGCTTGATTGTTTGAGTGGCGAAATATATTAGCAAAATTCGAAATGGCTTTTTGGCGTGCAATCAGATGGACAATTTCTATGACACCAGAAGGGATTGCAGAGGAAGGTAGCCAACAGAAAGGGCAATAATGAAAGTAGGCAACAGAAAGGGCAACAATGAAAAGAGGAAGATAGACAACAGATAGGGCAATAATAGAAAGAGGAAGGTAGGCAATAGAAAGGGCAATAATGGAAAGAGTAAGGTAGGCAGCACAAAGGACAGTAATGGAAAGGCAACCTTTCCTTCCATGGCCTTTGATGCTTTTCATGTGGTACGTTGACATGAGAACAGACGACCCTTGTCTTTTGGGTGTTACGCCATCCGCATGCTATCACCTCACGCCTTTGTATTAGTCAGACGGACGAGTGGCTGGTTCCTTACAGACTTTTTCCGTTTAAGCCATTTGTTTTTATTCAATTTTCATTTTGCGTCAGAGTTTTTGTACTGGGGATAGTTCTAACTAGACTTTGAAGCTTGATGGCATACGCATTTCTATTCAAATGTTTGCATGGCTCCCCTACACTGGTACTCTCACAGATTTTGTACATACTGGTCTCTGTATGTGAATGTCATTGCAAATATTTTTTACCTCCCTATACTTTTGTCCCCCATATATATTTGCAATAAAAATCACCAGCATTGCTTCATTTTCATTTGCAAAGGTCTGATCTTATCTATCAGTATTAATTATGATATACAACATCCTCCAATTGTATCATCCTCGGCCATTTTTTTTTAATATTTTCTTTACTATCTGTACCATCAGATCTATCTATCTATCTATCGATATATATATATATATATATATATATATATATATATATATATATATATGTGTGTGTGTGTGTGTGTATGTGTGTACTGTATATTTTTCATCTTACTTATTGAAATAAGATCTAAAACAAGTTTTATCACTCTACGATTAAAATTGTGGCCAGGAAGCAGTTCACAAACAAACATACAAACACAGACACACACAAACTGGAGGCAAACCATAACCTCCTTCCAACTTCGTTAGGGGAGATAAAAATCATTCACTTATGTTTCACTTGACTTCCAATCTCACCCTTGATGGAAGACCTCGCTGTACACTCATACTTTCTCCCTCCTTCCTTTTCCCTTCTTTTATTCTCTTTTATTCTCTCCCATTCTTTCTTTCCCTTTATTCACAGACGATTTTATTCGTCTGACATTTTTGTTTTCAGCGATGCCAATAAAATGGCATCAGCCAACGTTCGTTAATGATATAGTGAAACCATAAACATGTGAATATATATTTCCGAATACTGTTTGAGCTGTTTGGTATAATCAGATTAATAAATCATTAATTGAATTTGCAGAAAATATTCCATAACATTTAAAACTGCTAATGCATTTGCCTTAAAACTGCTTGATTGTTTGAGTGGTGAAATATATTGGCAAAATTCGAAATGGCTTTTTGGCGTGCAATCAAATAAACGATTTGTATGACACCAGAAGGGATTGCAGAGGAAGGTAGGCAACAGAAAGGGCAATAATGGAAAGAGGAAGGTAGGCAACAGGAAGGGCAATAATGGAAAGAGGAAGGTAGGCAACAGGAAGGGCAATAATGGGAAGAAGAAGGTAGGCAACAGAAAACGCAATAATGGAAAGAGGAAGGTAGGTAACATAAAGGGCAATAATGGAAAGAGGAAGGTAGGCAACAGAAAGGGCAATAATGGAAAGAGGAAGGTAGGCAACAGAAAGGGCAATAATGGAAAGAGGAAGGTAGGCAACAGGAAGGGCAATAATGGGAAGAAGAAGGTAGGCAACAGAAAACGCAATAATGGAAAGAGGAAGGTAGGTAACATAAAGGGCAATAATGGAAAGAGGAAGGTAGGCAACAGAAACGCCAATAATGGAAAGAAGAAAGTAGGCAATAGAAAGGGCAATAATGGAAAGAGGATGTAGGGAAAAGAAAGGGCAATAATGGAAAGAGGAAGGTAGAAGCAGAAATGGCAATAATGGAAAGAGGAAGGTAGGCAACAGAAAAGGCAATAATGGAAAGAGGAAGGTAGGCAACAGAAAGGGCAATAAAGGAAAGAGGAAGGTAGGCAACAGAAAGGACAATAATGGAGAGAGGAAGGTAGGTAACAGAATGGGCAATAATGGAATGAGGAAGGTAGGCAACAAAGAAACGGCAATAATGGAAATAGGAATGTAGGCAAAAGAAAGGGCAATAATGGAAAGAGGAGGGTAAGAAACAGAAATGGCAATAATGGAAAGAGGAAGGTAGGCAACAGAAAGGACAATAAAGGAAAGAGGAAGGTAGGCAACAGAAAGGGCAATAATGAAAAGAGGAAGGTAGGCAACAAAAAGGACAATAATGGAAAGAGGAAGGTAGGCAACAGAAATGGCAATAATGAAAAGAGGAAGGTAGGCAACAGAAAGGGCAATAATGAAAAGAGGAAGGTAGGCAACAAAAAGGACAATAATGGAAAGAGGAAGGTAGGCAACATAAAGGGCAATAATGGAAAGAAGAAGGTAGGCAACAGAAAGGGCAATAATGGAAAGAGGAAGGTAGGCAACAGAAAAGGCAATAATGGAAAGAGGAAGGTAGGCAACAGAAAGGGCAATAAAGGAAAGAGGAAGGTAGGCAACAGAAAGGACAATAATGGAGAGAGGAAGGTAGGTAACAGAAAGGGCAATAATGGAATGAGGAAGGTAGGCAACAGAAAGAGCAATAATGAAAAGAGGAAGGTAGGCAACAGAAAGGGCAATCATGGAAAGAGGAAGGTAGGCAACAGAAATGGCAATAATGAAAAGAGGAAGGTAGGCAACAGAAAGGACATTAAAGGAAAGAGGAAGGTAGGCAACAGAAAGGACATTAAAGGAAAGAGGAAGGTAGACAACAGAAAGGGCAATAATGGAAAGAAGAAGGTAGGCAACAGAAATGGCAATAATGGAAAGAGGAAGTTAGGCAACAAAAGGGACATTAAAGGAAAGAGGAAGGTAGACAACAGAAAGGGCAATAATGGAAAGAAGAAGGTAGGCAACAGAAAGGGCAATAATGGAAAGAGGAAGGTAAGCAACAGAAAGGGCAATAATGGAAAGAGGAAGGTAAGCAACAGAAATGGCAATAATGGAAAGAGGAAGGTAGGCAACAGAAAACGCAATAATGGAAAGAGTAAAGTAGGCAACAGAAATGGCAATAATGGAAAGAGGAAGGTAGGCAACAAAAGGGACATTAAAGGAAAGAGGAAGGTAGACAACAGAAAGGGCAATAATGGAAAGAAGAAGGTAGGCAACAGAAAGGGCAATAATGGAAAGAGGAAGGTAAGTAACAGAAAGGGCAATAATGGAAAGAGGAAGGTAGGCAACAGAAATGGCAATAATGGAAAGAGGAAGGTAGGCAACAGAAAACGCAATAATGGAAAGAGTAAAGTAGGCAACAGAAATGGCAATAATGGAAAGAGGAAGGTAGGCAACAAAAGGGACATTAAAGGAAAGAGGAAGGTAGACAACAGAAAGGGCAATAATGGAAAGAAGAAGGTAGGCAACTGAAAGGGCAATAATGGAAAGAGGAAGGTAAGCAACAGAAAGGGCAATAATGGAAAGAGGAAGGTAGGCAACAGAAAGGGTAATAATGGAAAGAGGAAGGTAGGCAACAGAAAGGGCAATAATGGAAAGAGGAAGGTAGGCAATAGAAAGTTCAATAATGTAAACAGGAAGGTAGGCAACAGAAAGAACAATAATGGAAAGAGGAAGGTAGGCAACAGAAAGGGTAATAATGGAAAGAGGAAGGTAGGCAACAGAAAGGGTAATAATGGAAAGAGGAAGGTATGCAACAGAGAGGCCAATAATGGAAAGAGTAAAGTAGGCAACAGAAAGGACATTAAAGGAAAGAGGAAGGTAGGCAACAGAAAGGCCAATAAGGGAAAGAGTAAAGTAGGCAACAGAAAGGACAATAAAGGAAAGAGTAAAGTAGGCAACAGAAAGAACAATAATGGAAAGAGGAAGGTAGGCAACACAAAGGGCAATAATGGAAATAGGAAGGTAGGCAACAGAAAGAGCAATAATGGAAAGAGGAAGTTAGACAACAGAAAGGGTAATGATGGAAAGAGAAAAGTAGGCAACAGAAAGGCCAATAATGGAAAAAGGAAGCTAGGAAACAGAAAGACCAATAATGGAAAGAGGAAGGTAGGCAATAGAAAGGACAATAAAGGAAAGAGGAAGGTAGGCAACAGAAAGGAGGAAGGTAGTCAACAGAAAGCACATTAATATAAAGAGGCAGGTACTCAACCGAAAGGGCAATAATGGAAAGAGGAAGGTAGGCAAAAGAAATAGCAATATTGGAAAGAGTAAAGTAGGCAACAGAAATGACAATAATGGAAAAAGGAAGGTAGGAAACAGAAAGAGCAATAATGGAAAGAGTAAAGTAGGCAACAGAAAAGACAATAAAGGAAAGAGGAAGGTAGGCAACAGAAAGAAGGAAGGTAGTCAACAGAAAGGACATTAATGGAAAGAGGCAGGTAGGCAACAGAAAGGGCAATAATGGAAAGAGGAAGGTAGGCAAAAGAAAGGGCAATAATGGAAAGAGGAAGGTAGGCAACAGAAAGGTCAGTAATGGAAATAGGAAGGTAGGCAACAGAAAGAGCAATAATGGAAAGAGGAAGGTAGGCAACAGAAAGAGCAGTAATGGAAAGAGGAAGGTAGGCAACAAAGAAAGGGCAATAATGGAAAGAGGAAGGTAGGCAACACAAAGTTCAATAATGGAAAGAGGATGGTATTCAACAGAAAGGGCAATTATGGAAAGAGGAATATAGGCAACACAAAGGGCAATAATGGAAAGAGGAAGGTAGGCAACAGAAAGGGCAATAATGGAAAGAGGAAGGTAGGCAACAGAAAGTTCAATAATGGAAAGAGGAAGGAAGGCAACAGAAAGGGCAATAATGGAAAAGGAAGGTAGGCAACACGAAGTTCAATAATGGAAAGAGGATAGTAAGCAACAGAAAGGGCAATAATGGAAAGAGGAAGATAGGCAACATGTTTAAAGGGCAATAATGGAAAGAGGAATGTAGGCTACATGTTGAAAGGGAAATAATGGAAAGAGGAAGGTAGGCAACAGAAAGAGCTATAATGGAAAGAGGAAGGTAGGCAACAAAAAGAGCAATAATGGAAAGAGGAAGGTAGGCAACAGAAAGAGCAATAATGGAAAGAGGAAGGTAGGCAACAGAAAGAGCAATAATGGAAAGAGGAAGGTAGGCAACAAAAAGAGCAATAATGGAAAGAGGAATGTAGGCAACAGAAAGAGCAATAATAGATAGAGGAAGGTAGGCAACAGAAAGAGCAATAATGGAAAGAGGAAGGTAGGCAAAAGAAATAGCAATATTGGAAAGAGTAAAGTAGGCAACAGAAATGACAATAATGGAAAAAGGAAGGTAGGAAACAGAAAGAGCAATAATAGAAAGAGGAAGGTAGGCAACAGAAAGGCCAATAATGAAAAGAGTAAAGTAGGCAACAGAAAGGACAATAAAGGAAAGAGGAAGGTAGGCAACAGAAAGAAGGAAGGTAGTCAACAGAAAGGACATTAATGGAAAGAGGCAGGTAGGCAACAGAAAGGGCTATAATGGAAAGAGGAAGGTAGGCAAAAGAAAGGGCAATAATGGAAAGAGGAAGGTAGGCAACAGAAAGGGCAACAATGGAAAGAGGAAGGTAGTCAACAGAAAGGGCAATAATTGAAAGAGGGAGGTAGGCAACAGAAAGGTCAGTAATGGAAATAGGAAGGTAGGCAACAGAAAGAGCAATAATGGAAAGAGGAAGGTAGGCAACAGAAAGAGCAGTAATGGAAAGAGGAAGGTAGGCAACAAAGAAAGGGCAATAATGGAAAGAGGAAGGTAGGCAACACAAAGTTCAATAATGGAAAGAGGATGGTATTCAACAGAAAGGGCAATTATGGAAAGAGGAATATAGGCAACACAAAGGGCAATAATGGAAAGAGGAAGGTAGGCAACAGAAAGGGCAATAATGGAAAGAGGAAGGTAGGCAACACAAAGTTCAATAATGGAAAGAGGAAGGAAGACAACAGAAAGGGCAATAATGGAAAAGGAAGGTAAGGCAACACGAAGTTCAATAATGGAAAGAGGATGGTAAGCAACAGAAAGGGCAATAATGGAAAGAGGAAGATAGGCAACATGTTTAAAGGGCAATAATGGAAAGAGGAATGTAGGCAACATGTTGAAAGGGAAATAATGGAAAGAGGAAGGTAGGCAACAGAAAGAGCTATAATGGAAAGAGGAAGGTAGGCAACAAAAAGAGCAATAATGGAAAGAGGAAGGTAGGCAACAGAAAGAGCAATAATGGAAAGAGGAAGGTAGGCAACAAAAAGAGCAATAATGGAAAGAGGAATGTAGGCAACAGAAAGAGCAATAATGGATAGAGGAAGGTAGGCAACAGAAAGAGCAATAATGGAAAGAGGAAGGTAGGCAACAGAAAGAGCAATAATGGAAAGAGGAAGGTAGGCAACAGAAAAGGCAATAATGGAAAGAGGAAAGTAGGCAACAAAAAGAGCAATAATGGAAAGAGGAAGGTAGGCAACAGAAAGGGCAATAATGGAAAGAGGAAGGTTGGCAACAGAAAGGGCAATAATGGAAAGAGGAAGGTAGGCAACAGAAAGAGCAATAATGGAAAGAGGAAGGTAGGCAACAAAGAAACGGCAATAATGGAAATAGGAATGTAGGCAACAGAAAGAGCAATAATGGAAAGAGGAAGGTATGCAACAGAGAGGCCAATAATGGAAAGAGTAAAGTAGGCAACAGAAAGGACATTAAAGGAAAGAGTAAGGTAGGCAACAGAAAGGGCAATAATGGAAAGAGGAAGGTTGACAACAGAAAGGGCAATAATGGAAAGAGGAAGGTATGCAACAGAAAGAGCAATAATGGAAAGAGGAAGGTAGGCAACAAAGAAACGGCAATAATGGAAATAGGAATGTAGGCAACAGAAAGAGCAATAATGGAAAGAGGAAGGTATGCAACAGAGAGGCCAATAATGGAAAGAGTAAAGTAGGCAACAGAAAGGACATTAAAGGAAAGAGGAAGGTAGGCAACAGAAAGGCCAATAAGGGAAAGAGTAAAGTAGGCAACAGAAAGGACAATAAAGGAAAGAGTAAAGTAGGCAACAGAAAGGACAATAATGGAAAGAGGAAGGTAGGCAACACAAAGGGCAATAATGGAAAGAGGAAGGTAGGCAACAGAAAGGGCAATAATGGAAAGAGGAAGTTAGGCAACAGAAAGGGCAATAATGGAAAGATGAAGTTAGGTGACAGAAAGGGCAATAAAGGAAAGGCAACGCTTCCTTCCGTGGCTTTTGATGCATTTCATATAGTACGTTGACATGAGAACGGACGACCCTTGTCTTTTGGGGTGTTATACCATCCGCATGTTATCGCC
>NC_090726.1:189397340-189402340 GCF_036898095.1 Palaemon carinicauda
AATTAGCATTGAAGTTCCTTCCTTATCCGTGTACGTTAGTCACAAACGTATATTCAAACGTTTAATATACATTTTTCTTTAATTTCCAGTTTCAGTTCATTGCTTATTTTTATTTTACATTCGTATTTTTCCATTTGATTTACTTTTTTTTTATATTTCAATTCAGTTTTTATCTAATGTGAAAATTACTTTTATATTGTTGGCAGTATTTGATAACTACATATATCACCACATTTTCTATCACGGTGATGTATATTGCATAACAATACTAAACAATTTACAAAACTAAATTTTATGCAACAGTGAAATTTTAATAGATATTTCCTGAATAACCTCACAATATTCCCTATTTTATATAAATAAATGAATAATCAACATACGATATTGAAGCTGCAAAAGTCAAGGATGCTAAATAAAGTTATTATTCCAATTCACTAACTGTTCAGCCACAATTAATCATATCAAAACAATCCGGGAGTTTATTCGATCAACACTCCATATCTCCGTCTTTGCACGAGCGTCTTCAGGCCCAGTCAGGGATACGCGAGTATAGGGACACTACAACCTTCCGCGTCCGAGGTTGAAGACTTACTGCCAATGATAGTGATTTCCAAGCCCCTCCATCTCGACCCGGAACCCAACCCCTTCAGCGCTTCGGGACCGCCCGCTGACTGGCTCAGTAACCCTCCCCCTTTTCTCTCTCTCTCTCTCTCTCTCTCTCTCTCTCTCTCTCTCTCTCTCTCTCTCTCATATATATATATATATATATATATATATATATATATATGTATATATATATATATATATATATATATATATATATATATATATATATATATATATATGTGTGTGTGTGTGTGTGTGTGTGTGTGTGTGTGTAAAGTGGTCAGTAACATAAATCCATTATAGCTATGTTTACTTACATATTAAAATATTTACTTTGTGTTAAATGACTGCTCTCTCTTCCCCCCCCCCTCCATTTAATAAAAAATATTCTGAAAACTAGACCCGATCTTTATAAGGAAATAAAAGTATGTGAAGAGTATGCATACAGCTATTGATAACAAGTTAATATGTGATTGTTAAGCTGTGGTAATAGGTATTATTGTACTACCCTGAAAATGAATGTCCGTGACCGGTCAGAGAAAATAAAAGGGATGGATGACTCTTATACGGCATTCAAGTCTTTCCCCCCTAATAGTGGAATCACAGTAGTCATTTCTTGCTCGAGGTTTTCGCCAACCTGCAGCCGATGATAGCGAGCGAAAGTGTTGCAGTGTCACAGTACGATCTCGCGGTTCGAAGAGCAAATAGGAAAAACTCAAACGAAACCGATCAGCTGATTTCATCATGGCGCCCAGAAATAATCTGTTGCAGTAGTATGTATTATCGTTATATTACGTGAATTGAAGAATTCTATAACTACCAGAGGATGAACAAAGCAGATTTTTATTATCCCTTGCGTCTTGTTGGAGCAAAGATTTCCAAGCAAGGGCACGTCCTATTTGCAGCCGCCATCTTCTTTGTTTACATCTAACGTCTTGCTCGCGGTTTGTGCTCTCTGCTTCCCGTCCAGTTGGAAGCCAGTATCTCGAGCAACAATCTCTCATGCTTCCCATTTTGGCAGCAACGGCTTGGTGCTGGCAAAAAAAAAAAAAAAAAAAAAAGTTTGATTCCAGCTTAAGGGTGTGTATCTTCCCAGTTGATTGGGCTATTAGGGTTTGTAATTCAATAATTTGTTATCATATTGCCAAAAAAAAAAAAAAAAAAAAAGGTAGATGTTAGGGTTTGGAGTTTTGAATATAATATGCATAGAGCTTGCAAATTATTTGAAATTATATTTGTAAAAGAATGAAAAGCTAGATATTGTCTAGTTTATAAGGATGGAGTTCCTATAGTAAGTGGAAACATACTAAAAAAAAAACTGATGAAAGATCCGTAGTCTTATTACAGAATAGATTAGTAAAAGAAGTTTATATAAGTATTAATAAGATGAGGTTAGGTGTCGGGTTATATTTGAGTATAATCTAATACAAAGGGGGATGAGTTGTGAAATGACGTATGCAGATGGATATCAAATATACCATGATAGAATACATTAACCTGTTGGTAACTCGTTAGTCACCAAGGAATAATTTCACCAATGGTGCCAAAGAAGGAATTACAGAAAAATTCAATGATAAGAAGGATAATAAAGGGATGGTTAACAACAAAAATAAATTCTTTGAGTCGCATTGCTATCGTAAAGATGCTGTTCAGGCAGTCAAGAATATAAAAATAAATGAAAATACAAAGTTGTGTGTTGGAAAATACTTATTGGAAAAAAAAAATAAGTATAGTGAACATGACAGAAACTAGATTAAATAAAGCTAATGGCGGACGTTGAAAGATGCTATCTAAAGTGTCTAAAATCATACTAATACTGGCTATTGAACTTCATTTATTTCTGTGAAAGGAATGAAGCAAAGACCCCAGACGTGTAGTTATACTGTATTATCAAACAGAGTATCTGCAAGGGTAGAATTATTTACTCCAACACTGAAAGGATTATAACCTTGGCAAAAAGTAAATACTAGGGTAAATAGACGAAGAATATCTCAAGCGCGAAGTACTGTATTCAACCAGTTCATGAAGGGAATGGTGCTTTTGGTAAAATAGAGGCAGAGTAATTAATTTATTTTTCTGTCTCCATTTTACCAGAATACCATCTCGCGAGAACTGCTAATTACTGGTTGTCCTTTGTATTCTGTTGCTCTCTTTGTTTGTATGTTTGTCTCAATAACTGGGATTGTTCTGGAAATATTTTATTTTGATTATTTATTCTTCTCTTGTAATTTACTTATATCCTTTCCTCACTGGGGTACTTTTCCCTGTTTGAGCCCTTGAGCATATGGAATCTTGCTTTTCAACTAGGATTCTAGCCTAGCTTTTATTAATAATAATAATAATAATGATAATAATAATAATGATAGTAATAATGATAATAATAATAATGATAATAATAATGATGATGATATAAACATGAGAAACATATGTGCTTCCTGGTAGGTTCCCCAGAAGAGAAAAAAATAAATAAAGAAATACCCCTAATGGTATTTGCAGCAAAAATATCTTATTGCTTAATCAGTCAGGCACCATACCATCTCTCTCTCTCTCTCTCTCTCTCTCTCTCTCTCTCTCTCTCTCTCTCTCTCTCTCTCTCTCTCTCTCTCTCTCTCTCTCTCTCTCTCTCCTAAATGTTTCATTTCAACATAGTACTCTCATTACCACCGGTATTACTTTAGGACCCACATTTTGTTGATGTGACACATTGCCACATGCCCCGTGCCAGAAGTTTTGCATTCTGTTCACTTTTAAACTTTGGAATATTTTCGTGGCATTCTTAATAAGGCCCATGTACTATTATTTAATTCTTTAGATATTAATTTCCTGTTTTATCGCACTTTATAGTTATTTGTCATTTGCCTCTCACTATTTAATCTTTTCAACATGTAGATTTTATGTTTTGTGGAATGTTTTTTTATTTAATTGTTAGTAGTGTCTTCCTTATGACTTTTTGCTTATTTTGAATGAACAGTTAAGATGATAATCATAGAACGGATGATAATAATAAGGTTAATAATAATATCATGTTAAATATTAGCATGGCAATAACTTCCTTATGGGCCAAAAATCCATGGTACCTGTACATCTATTGTTATGTCTAATGTACATTAATGAAAATTGCACAAAAATCTTACTGTCATGGCACAATATTGACAGTACAGATTAATTATCCTTTGGTGTATGCAAGTTTGCAAAAGATGACATAATTTTTTTAAAATTTGCCTAACAAGATGTCAAATTGCATTTTTAGACACAATTCTGTATCTATATCTATCTAACTATCTATCTATCTATCTATCTATCTATATATATATATATATATATATATATATATGTGTGTGTGTATATATATATATATACTGTATATATACATTAAATATATATATGTGTGTATGTATATCTATATCTATATATATATATATATATATATATATATATATATATATATATGTAGATATAGGTATAGATGTATGTGCAGATGAATAGGAATTTATGTGTATACAGGGAAGCAAATGCGGAGAAAACGTTTATTCAGCAAATGAATCTCGGAAAAAGAGGTGCTAGTGGAGAGATGCCGTCATGAATGAAGTACTGGGTTGATGAAATAAGTTCTTGAAAGTATGTTGAAGAGAGGCAGTTCTGTGTGACGCAAAACTTGAAAGATTAATAAAAAAAGACTAAAAATGAATGTGAAAGTTACTGTTCAGGATTTAAGATTTTTTTTTTGGGGGGGGGCGGGTAAAAGACACGATAAATAGGTTTATTTCAAGGAATATTTGGTGTTTGGCCAAGGTTTTTAAAGATACGCGTTATTGAGGGGAATTCGTAGAAAGGTAAATTCTACTTTAAGAAGGTGAAGGTGATGAAGATAACTGGAAATATCGGGAAAAAAAAAACTGTGCATCAAGTTTAAAGGTTAGAGGTCACTCATGAATGGTAGAGGCAAGGGACAGCACAATGCCCCAAAGACAAACTATTTTCCTAGAAACTAACTATATAAATATATATTCATCGCCCTTGTGCTTTCTCCACCCAAGCTGGGACCAGGGAGTGCCAGACAATTGTTGCTAATAACTCAGCAGGTAGACCTACAGACTTCGGAAAACCCCACATCCTTAGCTCACAAGGATGTTGAGGTTTCAGACACTATTAGAAATTCCCATCAGCAGATTGTCAGGGCAAGGACGCTCCCAATAGGCTACTATAACGGGTATATGAAAAGGTTGAAAGTAAAGTGAAATCATCAAAATCTGCAGATATGGCAATATAAATAGCTTATTGCAGGATCGGTCGAGGGGTAAGGTTGTTGAGAATGTAAATATAGAGATAATTTTACAGAGGTGGAAAATAGAAGCGAAGATTATAAGGATAACTGCTTGTAAATAAGATGAGTG
>NC_090726.1:189407340-189419840 GCF_036898095.1 Palaemon carinicauda
CTACATGGCAATTGCTCTTTTTCTATTTATTAGTAATAATGTTCATTTTTGATAAACAATTAAGATGTACAAAAATCAATGGACGAAGGAATAGACAAGCGAAATATTGATTATGAATATTGTATTCTTCTTCTTTGCCTTGAGATTTTCCCACTTGTATATGGGCTAGCTGTTTCTAGTCAGCCTTCTCCATCTTCCTCTATCTTGTAGTCCTGTACATCTTATTCTCGTTTACCATTTTCCTTCATGTCATTCAATAATGTATCTTTACGCCTTCCCCTCCTTTCTCTGCCCTCACTTCCGTGTTCATAACCCTTTTACTTACCTGTTCATCTTCCCTTCTCATGACATGACTAAACCATTTCAAGTCTTCTTTCCCGAGCTTTCTTTGAAACCTCTAATTCTTTGACTGTCCCTCTGATGAATTCATTCGTGTTTTTTTTTTTTTTTTTTTTTTTTTTTTTGTGACATGCATCTACCTCAGCAGTCTCATCGCAACCACTTCCATTATCCTTTCTTGCACTTTCTTTATGGGGCAAGTCTGCCCCATAGAGCATGGGTGGTCTAACAACGCTTTTATAGATCTTTCCTTTAACCTGTGCACTGACCCTTCTATTACAAAGTATCCCTGATGACTTTTTCCAATTCATCTCTGCACACTGAATTATATGACTGGCTCCTGCATCCAGGTTTTCATTTTCATAACAGAACCAGGATATTTGAAGGAGCTAACTTTATGTATGAAGGCGAATAAGAAATCACATATCGCCATCATTGGATCATCATTTATCATTTATAAACCTTCCAAAAAGTCCAAGCATTATTCACTGAATAATCATCCTGTATGCTTATTATTGTTTTTTTTACACTTTTCTATTATTTGATGTATAATGAACTTTATTTTTCTTTCTTTGTGTGTTTTTTTTTTCACCGTGTTTAATATTTCTAAAATTTTTGTTCTCATCCAACTAGTTTAATTTCACATTATTTTAAACAATTATAGATGAGTTCTAAATTATAGTTGTATTTCAATCATTCACGACAAGACTCTGTGGCCTCATACAAGTCATGCGGATGTCGGTCTAGGATAGGAAAGTCTCTTGAAGGTTTTATGAGGTTTAGAATAGACAATAAAACCTTAGTTAGTTGCAAGAAGTCGTTAAGAAAACAGAGTGGATCTGGCCAAGATTTCAATGGACCATTAAGGTTGTAGGAGTGGTAATTAGAAGGTCGTGAGGTGTTCAGTGGTGACCCTTTATAGACTAAAAGCAGGTCGTCGAAGTGAATGGTAAAGCACATGAATATACACTACTGTGGCCAAAACGATGTCAGGCAGGGCAGCCGATCTGGAATACGGTCTACCCCAAAGCCAAAGGAAAGTCCTTCAAAAGAAGGCAACCGTGCTTAGCCTATACAAATGGGGGAAAAGCACTTTAATAGAAGAAGGAAGGGAACAAAAAAGATGGCCTAGTTTGACTTAGTGTACCCGGATCTTGACAGAATATATATTTGCTAATTATACCTTGGATGGGTAGGCTTATAGGATCACCTATTTGTGGGACTGCCTTTGTATTGTGAATGTTTTTATTTACAAATTTGTACAAGTCACTTTTCATTCCCTTTTTGTATCCACTACTAGATTTAAATGATTGATGAAGACCTTCTTGCTCTCTTTTTTTTTCTTTTTTTTTTAAGTATTCCTTGAAAGATGGGCGAATTAACCAAAATGTTCATAATTCCTCAACTTCTGGCACTTTTTCAAACATCACCTCCATAAGGTTTAAAGGCAACTCATGAATGGCACAGACAAGGGAGGGTGACATTGCCCTATCAAGCAGGACAATGCCCTAAAGACTGACCATATATACATATGATCAGCGCCCAAGCCCCCTCTCCACCCAAGCTAGGCTCAAGAATGGCCAGGCAATGGCTGCTGATGACTCAGCAGATACACCTATAGTCTCCCCCAAACTCCCCATCATTAGCTCACAAGGATTGTGAGGTTGCAGCGACCAAAGGAATTTACGAGTTTTAGCGGGACTTGAACCCCAGTGTAGGGACGTTACCACTTACGCCACCACAACCCTGATATTTCCTGAAAATCCATAGATTTCTTAAGCACTAGGTTTTCTGCAAGCTCTAGAATTACCTTAAACACTTCAGCCTCTACTTTTTTTTTTATTATTGACTTTAATTAATAACTAATTTGTATCATGGTCCGTTGACATTCCAGATATTTATTTCCTGTTCGTGAACTCAACCAGTTCGTACTAATTAAAAACCCAAATTTATTAAATATAATGTATGAGCAAAAATTAATTCAGATATATCTGATATTAATACACTAAGACTACGCCAAGTTTCAGTACAACGACAATCAACAAATAACCAGAAAAAAGTAATTAAGAGAAATGAGCAATAGATTAATTAGAATACTGAGTAGATAAAAAAATTTGAAACAAAAAAATATATATTAATTTTTAATATATATCCTTAGCTAATAATGTTCCCCAAATAACTTAACTGAATTATGATAGGCGGACATATATCAAATCTGTTTATTAGTTGCGTAAAATTAGAAAATATTCTACAGTAGTTTGACAAATTCTAAATCATTTTAATAGGCAGGGTGTTCTAATTAGAAGATTGAGTCTTTATGGAAAATTTACCAATAAATAAGAAAAACGAGAGGGCACCCAGTAGAGCGCAGACCTCCGCCGTGACAGCATATTTCTCGACCTTTTGCTTGACCTTGACTTTAACATGTATTAATTGGCATGGATTTTCATACAATCATATATAAACCAAGTTTGGAGAGAGAGAGAGAGAGAGAGAGAGAGAGAGAGAGAGAGAGAGAGAGAGAGAGAGAGAGAGGGTCAATCCATTAACAGAAACAGTTAAGTATTGAATATATATATATATATATATATATATATATATATATATATATATATATATATATATATATATATGCTATATATATATATATACTGTATGTATATACATATATATACTGTATATATATGTATATATATATATATATATACATATATATATATATATATATATATATATATATATATATATATATATATATATATATATATATATAGTGTGCGGGTGTGGTATGATCACACTAAAATCTATTCCACTATTACATAACCTTTTAATCATACCATCCTTAGATATGAACTCATTTCGATTTCAATTGCCAACTACAATATTATTTTTTCCCATATAGCTGTCAGTCACTGTTTGCAAGTGGAAACTAAATACCTGTGATGGTATGAATGCTTTTGGTAACATTACCCTTGGGGCAATTACCCTTTTTGCTCCCTAATTAACATAATTTACCCGTACTTTATGTTGACGGGATGGATGGAGTACATATGGCAGTGAACAAACCTTTTTCGCTTTTTCAAATGATGATTTGACGTGGTCCACCATGTTCTACTTTGCTTCGCTTTTAAATGATTATTATTAATATTATTGTTACTAGCGTACGAGACCTGTAAATAATGACGGTTATGTATTTAGATAGATGTGCACACACGCACACATATTATATATATATATATATATATATATATATATATATATATATATATATATATATATGTATATATCAAACGCACACACACCACACACATCCACACACACACACACACACACACATATATATATATATATATATATATATATATATATATATATTTATATATATATATATATATATATATATATATATATATATATATATGTATATATACACATAATATGAATACGTATATGTATATAAACTGTATATTTACTCTTAAGGCCTTTTATAAGAGTGACTTGATATATTTATTTGAGTTAGGTAACAAATAGGGTCTTAAAGCCACGAGGAAACTTCTAGCGATAGGTTCCTATCTGTGTTCTTCACCAACATGATCCTCGTAGAGCATTGGTGTTCCAGAAATTTCGACTGGGGAAAGGGCGATATGCCAGTGATTGGCCAAAATCTTTCCAAAAGTTCCCGTTTTCTGGCTCAGTACTGGAAATACTTTGTTAGGCTTACACAAAGCTAAATTGCGAATATGCATATGTTGAGAAGTCCCTTTCTTTGCCATAGACTTGGATATATTGTTGATGATTTATAAAGCATTGGAGATATCCTTCGGGATGTTGCCAGTAGTACTGTTCACTACCTTAAGTTATGTTTTTATGGAATGAAATGTGTTATAAATTGTAAAAGGTTAGGATATTTATGTACTATATTTTGACTGAAGTAAAAGTTACTCTCTCCGAGAGGAAAAGATAATTGGTGAAGATATATATACATACATATATATATATATATATATATATATATATATATATATATATATATATATATATATATATAAATTCTCTATACATATACTGTGTATATATATATATATATATATGTATATGTATATATATATATATATATATATATATATATATATATATATATATATATATAAATTCTCTATACATATACTGTATATATGATAAATTTTGCACATTTAGACGTGTTTTTCATATTCAAATAAGCCATATATATTTTTGATACATTAATGTCTGGATTCTCTTAACGACCTCGGGATCAGAGCCCCAGGCGAAATCACACAAAGACAAGAGCTTGTGTCCGGCCGGGAATCGAACCCTGGTCGGCAAGCTTGTACAGACAGTGACTAAACCACTTGGCCACGAAGAAAGATAAAAGTCAATGACAATTCTACTGTACTTATACCTGACTTATACTTATACTTATCCCGGCCGGACACAAGCTCTTGTCTTTGTGTGATTTCGCCTGGGGCTCTGATCCCGAGGTCGTTAAGAGAATCCAGACATTAATGTATCAAAAATATATATGGCTTATTTGAATATGAAAAACACGTCTAAATGTGCAAAATTTATCATTAATTGAATGCCAAGTAACAAACTACCAATTAGCTACGATGGTGAAGATGGGTTGATTTCAATTCTAAGTACAAAACACCTGAATTCGACAGGTATAAGTACAGTAGAATTGTCATTGACTTTTATCTTTCTTCGTGGCCAAGTGGTTTAGTCACTGTCTGTACAAGCTTGCCGACCAGGGTTCGATTCCCGGCCGGACACAAGCTCTTGTCTTTGTGTGATTTCGCCTGGGGCTCTGATCCCGAGGTCGTTAAGAGAATCCAGACATTAATGTATCAAAAATATATATGGCTTATTTGAATATGAAAAACACGTCTAAATGTGCAAAATTTATCATTAATTGAATGCCAAGTAACTAACTACCAATTAGCTACGATGGTGAAGATGGGTTGATTTCAATTCTAAGTACAAAACACCTGAATTCGACAGGTATAAGTACAGTAGAATTGTCATTGACTTTTATCTTTCTTCGTGGCCAAGTGGTTTAGTCACTGTCTGTGCAAGCTTGCCGACCAGGGTTCGATTCCCGGCCGGACACAAGCTCTTGTCTTTGTGTGATTTCGCCTGGGGCTCTGATCCCGAGGTCGTTAAGAGAATCCAGACAAATGTATCAAAAATATATATGGCTTATTTGAATATGAAAAACACGTCTAAATGTGCAAAATTTATCATTAATTGAATGCCAAGTAACAAACTACCAATTAGCTACGATGGTGAAGATGGGTTGATTTCAATTCTAAGTACAAAACACCTGAATTCGACAGGTATAAGTACAGTAGAATTGTCATTGACTTTTATCTTTCTTCGTGGCCAAGTGGTTTAGTCACTGTCTGTACAAGCTTGCCGACCAGGGTTCGATTCCCGGCCTGACACAAGCTCTTGTCTTTGTGTGATTTCGCCTGGGGCTCTGATCCCGAGGTCGTTAAGAGAATCCAGACATTAATGTATCAAAAATATATATGGCTTATTTGAATATGAAAAACACGTCTAAATGTGCAAAATTTATCATTAATTGAATGCCAAGTAACAAACTAACAATTAGCTTCGATGGTGAAGATGGGTTGATTTCAATTCTAAGTACAAAACACCTGAATTCGACAGGTATAAGTACAGTAGAATTGTCATTGACTTTTATCTTTCTTCGTGGCCAAGTGGTTTAGTCACTGTCTGTACAAGCTTGCCGACCAGGGTTCGATTTCCGGCCGGACACAAGCTCTTGTCTTTGTGTGATTTCGCCTGGGGCTCTGATCCCGAGGTCGTTAAGAGAATCCAGACATTAATGTATCAAAAATATATATGGCTTATTTGAATACTGTATATATATATATATATATATATATATATATATATATATATATATATATTTATATATATACAGTATATATATATACAGTATATATATATATATATATATATATATATATATATATATATATATACTGTATATATATGTATATATATGGATATATATTTACTCTCTCTCTCTCTCTCTCTCTCTCTCTCTTTATATATATATATACAGTATATATATATATATATATATATATAAATATATATATAAAGAGAGAGAGAGAGAGAGAGAGAGAGAGAGAGAGAGAGAGAGAGAGAGAGAGAGAGAGAGAGAGAGAGAGAGAGAGATTGATACCCCCTTCACTTATATTTGTTGGTTGCCACTCACCCCTCCCCCAGAACCAAATTTATCCCCTTTGTTTATTGAGGGTCGTTCAGTTTCCATGAACCATGGTGGATCTTAGCTCTAGCTCTGGAGGCAAGGATGGGAATCACTACGCCTCTCAGCTCACATTTGATAGGATCGTGGTTTGCTTCTAAAAAATAGCCAGTAAACCATTTATAGTTTAGGAGATATAATGAATTTTTGTTTTTCTATTCTTTTACTCAAATATAGAATTGTCACCTTAATTAGGTAGTTATTTTTCACTCTGAATGGGAGCTAACATATGGTACTGGACTGAACTTCAAGTGGTTATCTTGAATATCATAGCAAAAAATACACACTACGAAAATTAAAAAAAAAAAAAAAAAAAAAAAAAAAAACTGAACATGTTCAAATCAAGAAAAAAGTAATGGATAAAGTTTTAGGTCCCGGAAGTCGAAGGTTTCTAAAAAAAAAGAAAGAAAGAAAAAAAAAGGATTTTTTCCTATATAAAAAGTTGTTGGACAAATGAAAGGTTACTTATGGATTCCCTTGTATGACCATTAACGTCTCCTGTTTGTTGTGAGGGAGGACCTTTTTTCTAACTTTATTGACCCCTTTTCTCTCTCTCCTTCTCCTCCTGTCACACACACACACACGCGCAAACAAACACAAACATAGAATACAATATATTACGTTAGATTAACTCCTTTTGTCAAACAAACACGCATAGATAGAGTACGCCTACACTATATTACTTTAAATTAACTTACTTAGTCAAACAAACACTCATACATAGAGTAGGCCTACACTATATTACTTTAAATTAATTTGCTTAGTCAAACAAACACGCATACATAAAGTAGGCCTAGTCTATATTACTTTGATTTAACTTGCTTGGTCAAACAAACTTGCATACATAGCGTAGGCTTACACTATATTACGTTAAATTACTTCACTGGGGGGATTCATGAATGTAAGACCTCGAAACTATTGATATAGCTTAACACTTTTACGTCTTTATTGCAACGTAAAGGTTGTGGTGACCTATTGGAAACGTCCCTGCCTAGTGATCGCTGGACTGTGGTTCGAGTCCCGCTCAAACCCGATAGTTTCTTATAGTGTCTGCAACCTCACCATCTTTGTGAGATAAGAATGGGCGCGTTTGTGGAAGCCTATAGGTTTACCTGATGATTCCTCGGCAACCAATGCCTGGACCTCCTTGTTCCTAGTTTGGGCGCTATGGTCAGTTTGTAGGTCATTGTCCAACTAGCCCGGGTAATATCACTGTCCCTTGCATCCTCCATTCATTAGCTGCTTTTAAAACCTTAAAGCTTTCAAGTAACATATAGCCCCGAATATTAAGACCTTGGCTGCCCTTTTTAATTCTGATGCAAGAATTGTTAACACTATAAAGAGCATATTTGGTTCGGACAGATCCTTCTCTACACATTATCAGTAAGTTCTGATCCATTCTTTGTTGCTTATGACGGAACTTTGAAGAAAAACAATAACATTGAATGAGATCATTGAAGGTTTCTGAGACCTACCACCACCAAAGGTCAAATCCTCTTAACCAAGTGAAAGATGTAGGTTATTAGATTGTTATAAATATAACTTTAGGTTATGAGTTTATTATAAAATCAGTCTTTCAGAACGATAACGAAGTAATAGTAGTTCTTAGGACAGTGATTTATTGTTTTCTTAACGTAGAGGGGTAACTTGCAACCCTTCATTTATCTGTTAAGCTAGTGTACGCGACCCGTCAAAATGACGGCTAAGTATTTAGATAGATATGCACACACGCACACACACATTCAACCATTCCCATTCCCTTCCCCTTTCCGAACTACAACCCATCTCATTAGGATATGATATGAGTTGAGACCGAGTAGTTATACGTCTGTCCAGACATTTACTTTTTATTATATAGGGTAGATGTATAACCTGATGTCGAAACGAGAAGGCAAAGATTTTTTAATCTATTTTTTTAATATTTGAAGTAATTTGATGTTGCATCTTATAGTCCCCGAGATTACGTCAAGTTTGATCTTATTTTTATTTCTTTATTGTCATCAATTTGCTTTTAGCGTCTTATATATCGAAAGGGTTTTCTTAGCTCACGAGAAACTCATATTGGCTTGGCACAATTCTGCGTCCAATTCTACCTTAGAGCTATTTGCACGACTGTAAATTGTCTTCGATATATTGATTCCTTTTTCTATTTTCTCGGCGACTCCTTTTCCTGTTTTAGTTTTTATTGTCGTCTCATTTCGGTAAACGTCCCGAATGGAAAGTCATTCGCGTTTTATTCGAATGCAGTCTATAAGTAAGAGTTCGTTCTTTCTTTCTTTTATTTTTTAAAAGGAAGTTCCATTTTTTTTATATTGATCTTCTGGTAGTTTATAAGTATGAGTTTTTTTTTCCTTTTCTAAAAGAAAATTCGATTTTTTTATAACGAGCTTGTGGTATTTTATAAGTAAGAGTTTTTTCTTCCTTTTTTTAAAAGAAAGTTCGATTTTTTTATAATGAGCTTCTGGTACTTTATAAGTAAGTTCTTTTTTTTTTTCCTTTTTTAAAAGAAAGTTCAATTTTTCTTTTATATTGATCTTCTGGTAGTTTATAATTAAGAATTCCTTTTTTTCTTTCTTTTTTAAAAGAAAGTTCAAATTTTTATACCGGTTATTCTGGTAGTTTATAAGTAAGAGTTTTTTTATTTTTTTACTTTTTAAAAGAAAGTTCGATTTTATTATATATTGATCTTCTTGTAGTTTGTAAGTAAGAATTCTTTTTTTATTTTTCAAAACAAATTTCATTTTTATGTTTATCTTTAGGTTAATAATTCTCTAAAGTTTTATGGAAGTGAATTCCGTCTTTTTCATTGAATAGTCATTTTCCATTCTTTATCTATAAGATTCATCACTGAGAGAGAGAGAGAGAGAGAGAGAGAGAGAGAGAGAGAGAGAGAGAGAGAGAGAGAGAGAGAGAGAGAGAGAGAGAGAGAGAGAGAGAGATGGTTAATGATTCCCTTAGATTTTATTAATGTAAATCTTGTATTTTTTGTTGAATAGTCATTTTCAATTTTTTATCTATAAGGATTATTCATCAAATCGATTTATCAAATACAACAGCAAGAGAGAGAGAGAGAGAGAGAGAGAGAGAGAGAGAGAGAGAGAGAGAGAGAGAGAGAGAGAGAGAGCGAGAGAGAGAGATGTTGTTGACAGTGCAATTATCTTGTCAGTTGGCAGTTGACATTATTGGTTATTTGCATAGGCAAACTAACCTATTTAAATTATAATTAATATTAATCTTTACTGATCTTCAGGTTAAACCCCACAATACAAATAAAACTACGGGAAACCTAAACAAACATATTAAATTAAGTTTACTGTTTACTAACATTTCGTTGATATTCTTTATCTATCCTTTCCCCCTATAATGGACGTTTCTCAAAAGAAAAGGAAAATTTTTACTGTTTACAAACATTCCCTTAATATTCTTTATCTATCCTTTCCCCCTCTAATGGCAGATTCTCAAAATAAAGAAATAAACGCATGATAAACTCCGAACATATAAAAAGTCTCCATTGGAAAATTTCTGTTGGCCATCTTTTCCCTAAATTTTTTCTCCTCCGTGGCAATATGTGCCCTGACAGGCGAACTCGAACTGTCGTGCCAAATTCCTCCCGTCAAAATTTCTCCGATAATAAAGATATTTTGTTGGTCATTGACTTGAGTTTTTTAGTCGAGAATTTCAGAAATTAATAAATCTCGCGACGGTGAATGAAAATATGATTGAGTTTTTTCATCGTAGATTGCTTGGTTATTATAAAGCTCTTGGGCTTATAGCATCCTGCTTTTACAACTTGGGTTGAGCTTAGCTAGTAGTAATAATGATGATGATAATAATAATAATAATAATAATAATAATAATAATAACAACAACAATAATAATAGCTCAGCTATTAATGATAATGATAATAATAATAGTCATAATAATAATAATAATAATAATAATGATAATAATAATAATAGTAATAATAACAATAGCAATAATGATAATAGCTCAGCTAGTAATAATAATAATAATAATAATAATGATAATAATAATAATAATTATTATTATTATTATTATTATTATTATTATTTTAATAAGTATATTCAAGTGTTAGGGTACTGTCTGAATTATGTATATAATGAACTTGATAAGAAAACATAAACACGATTAATTTAAATACGAGAAAAGGAAACGATGTAAGACTTAATCATGAAAATCGATTGGATAAGAACTCAGATTTTTCCTGATATTAACTGTATACAACGATATTTTATATAAAGTCTGTTAAAATGTTATGGTAGAGTCTGATTATGAACACAAAGAATATAAAAAATATCATTGCAAATATGAACAATATTTTATATACATTTTGTTAAGATTATACGATAGAGCTTTGCTGTGGACACATTGGACAAAGGAAAATAATTGTTAACGTATACAACGTTATTTTATATAAATGCTGTTAAAGTTATATGATGAGCTAGATTATTATTATTATTATTATTATTATTATTATTATTATTATTATTATTATTATTGTTATTATTATTACTACTACTACTACCTACAGTCCATGTTGGAAAAGCAAGATGTTATAAGACCAAAGACTCCCACAAGGAAAAATAGCCCAGGGAGGGAAGGAAATAAGAAAATAAATAAACGATATAAGAAATATGGACAATTAGAGTAAAATATTTAAAAAACAGTAACACCATTAAACAGATATTTCTTCTATAAACTATAAAGAACTTGATAAGAAAAAAAAATAACATTGGAAATGTTTACAACGGTATTTTAAAACGCTTGCATAGTCTGTTAATGTCTTTGAGTTTTGGGTTTATTCATTTGGTGGCCGCCAAATAAGGGTTATTATTATTATTATTATTATTAATATTATTATTATTATTATTAGTATTATTATTACTACTACTTGCTAAGCTACAACCCTCGTTGGAAAACCAGTATGCTATAAACCCAGGGGCTCCAACAGGGAAAGTAACCCAGTGAGGAAAAGAAACAAGGGAAAATGAAATGTCTTAAGAAGAGTAACAACATTAAAATGAATATTTGCTATATAAACTATAAAAACTTTAACAAAATAAGAGGAAGAGAAATAAGATAGAATAGTGTGCCCGAGTTTACCTTCAAGCAAAATAACTCTAACCCATGATAGTGGAAGACCGTGGTATGGAGGCTATGGCACTAGCCAAGACTATAGAACAATGGTTTAATTTTGGAGTGTCCTTCTAGAAGAGTTGCTTACCATAGCTAATGAGTCTCTTCTACCCTTAACATGAGGAAAATGGCCAATGACCAATTACATTACAGTAGTTAACCTCTTCGGTGAAGAAGAATTGTTTGGTAATCTCAGTGTTGTCACGTGTATGAGGATAAAGTAGAATGTGTAAAGAATAGGCCAGACTATTCGGTGTATGCGTAGGCCAAGGGAAAATGAACCGTAACCAGAGATAAGTATCCAATGTAATATTGTCTGGCCAGCCAAAGGACGCCATAACTCTCTAGCGGTAGTATCTCGACGGGTTGCTGGTGCCCTAGCCAACCTACTACCTATAAAAATAGTTCACCAAACATAAGAGGCCTCACATCTCCACCTCCCCCTCCCCTTTCTACCCCTCCTCCGTCATCTCCTTACCCCACATTTTTTCCTCTTTATTCTCCCGTAAAAAATACGTAATGAACAGAAATCGCTTGAAACATTTTTGCACAAAGGCATTTAAAAGGTCGGAAGAGAATTTGGAATTAGTGATAAAATTCTTTAGCCTTAACTTTTGTGTGTCTAGCATCGCGCATTGCCAAGAAGAGTTTCGGGGCAAAGTTCGTCCAAACTTATCTCTGCAAC
>NC_090726.1:189424840-189427340 GCF_036898095.1 Palaemon carinicauda
TGAAATATTATGCACATAGATATATAAAAGTATATATCAAAATGAAGAAAATGACTACTGAGACGTAAATTTTTCTGTGGTAGTGTGGGTGGTGTTCACGAGTATAAGCACTGTACTTAATCTCTTAGCTGTGAAACTCATTTTCTACATCCATACTCATACACATATAATTCTCAAAAACATACACACATACACACACACATATATATATATATATATATATATATATATATATATATTATAATGATTGATTGATTGATTTGATTACAAAATCTTATTTCTCTCTCTCTCTCTCTCTCTCTCTCTCTCTCTCTCTCTCTCTCTCTCTCTCTCTCTCTCTCTCTCTCTCTCTCTCTCTATATATATATATATATATATATATATATATATATATATATATATATAAATATACAGTATATATATATATATATATATATATATATATATATATATATATATATATATATATATATATATATTGATTGATTGATTGATTTATTGAATTACATAATCTTATTTTTGTCTTAATAACATCTGTAAAGAAATATAGGCCTATTCCGCTTCCCGTTTGTACTTTTCCTTATTATTACCTCATGCCTGCCTCCTCCTTTTACAATCTGTAGTAATATATAAGTAAAGAGGAATAAACGACTTAGTATACGAAACTCTGTTCCCCTGTTCACGTTTCCATGCCACTCCGTCCAAAGAAGATTCCAGAACGCAATCTGTATATCGTATCTCCAATCGGAGAATATTTCATGTTTTAAAGTCTTCCTCCAAAATCTGAAAAGTTCCACCTCGCAAGTTTCATCGTCCATGAAATTCTCTATGAAACGTTTTCTCTGGAAGTCCTACTTTACTTTCCAGCGGCTTTTGAATCCAGGAATTTTATGTTCCAACTATAAATTCGGTTTCACCCGCGTTGGTACTTGCAGCGAATAAACCTTTAAACAACTGAATAATCTGTCGAAATGCCAGGCAATTCTTTGCGTTCTGTAATCACTTTCTCACTTTGTAGTTTTCCTTCTGTAATGTTTGTAACTTCTTGTAAGTAACGATATTTGTGTCTGGCATTTAGTAGCAGTATATTCATTGAAAGAAAGTTTTATTCTTTTGTTCATTGTTTTTAATTTTAACAGCTTTTGATATTAACGTATTGGCAGATTTATTAACTTCTTTTAATTGTTAATACAATAAAAAATATTTTTTTCTAAAATACAGATTACTCATCCCCTTTATGTTTATTGTAGAATACTCAAAATCCCGAATTATGACGATAATGTTTTTATTCTGGTTATATTTTATGGTAATTTTTTTCAATTTTAACCCATTACATACATTAGTTAATCATGAATAATTCAAAGAATATGGGAGAAGGGTTATATAAGGCTTGGCTAAGTTACTTCAAGGATAAATCATTTGTTGACCAACGTGGTGGCCGATGTGGTAACGTCCCTGACTGGTGAACGCCAGACTGGGGTTCGAGTCCCGCTCAAACTCGTTAGTTTCTTTGGTCGCTGCAACATCACCATCCTTGTGAGCTAAGGATGGGGTGTTTGGGGGAGCCTTATAGGTTTATCTGCTGAGTCATCAGCAGCCATTGCCTAGCCCTCCTTGGTCCTAGCTTGGTTGGAGAGGGGCTTTGGCGCTGATTATATATATATATATATATATATATATATATATATATATATATATATATATATATACGAGTATATGGTCAATCTCTAAGGCATTACCCTGCTTGATAGGGCAATGTCACTGTCCCTTGCCTCTGCCATTTATGAGCGGCCTTTAAACCTTTAAGTCTGAGCTATTTCTCAATAAGTTAATCTTTTCTCAAAGGACATCAGAGTAACCTCATATATATTCAAAGACAGTTGGGATGTTAGAGGTCCTTATCACCAGTTTCAGTTATGCTATGTTCAATATGGAGTTCCTGCCTGAACGTTTTTTTCTATTACAATTTTTTATAATTAGAAGCCAATCTTCGACTTTCCAATTTGATATAAGTTTGTTGGAAATGTGAATTCTGAAAGACTTTTAGTCTACTAGTATACACGGCAAGTCAAAAATGACCGCTAGATATTTATGCACTCGGATTCAACCCTTCCCAGTCCCCTCACCCATTCCTAACTACAACACGGCAGTTTCGACTATTTGTGGGAAATAGTAGTTAACATGTGTACTTCTCAGGGTCCCCCCCCCCTCACCAGGGTATGACTATTCTCTATCCCCTACCTGAGGTACTGGGAGAAACCGAGTAGTCATCATACGTTTGACAATGCCGTTTTAGGAAATATATATATATATATATATATATAAATATATATATATATATATATATATATATATACATATATATATGTATATATATATATATATATATATATATATATATATATATATATATATATATATATAGAGGCAGACACTTGCTCTTTAATACTGATGGAATATAATCTTGAACCTAAACTTTTTCCTAACGACAGCAAATATA
>NC_090726.1:189467700-189500898 GCF_036898095.1 Palaemon carinicauda
ATAAAGACAGCAGATTTCTTAGCTCCAAAGTTATCTGTTATTTTGCGCAAGTTAGCAAGAAGAGGAGCTTTTAGCACTAGTTGGAGAATTGGTAATGTTACTCCTCTATGTAAATGTGTTTGTGGTAGCTCAAGTCCCACTGATTACCGCCCAATTTCCATAACTCCCATATTATCTAAAGTTTTTGAACCGTCTTCTGGCAAAACGTCTTAATAGGTTTGATGAAGGTAATCATCTACTCCCTAGTTTTGCAATTTGGTTTTCGTAAAGGCCTTGGAGCATGTGATGCCCTTCTTACAATCTCCAATGATGTACAGAAATCCCTTGATTGTGGTCGGAAGTTCGTATGATTGGCCTTGATTTTAGTGCTGCCTTTGACCGTGTTAATCATGAGGCCCTTGTTTTCAAACTGAAACAGTTGGGAGTGGGTGGGTCGTTTGTTAGCATTATTATTGATTTTTTTAAGTAATAGATCTCAAAGAGTTGTTGTTGATGGGCACCATAGTGATTATAGGAATGTGATATCCGGTGTTCCACAGGGTAGTGTTCTTGGCCCATTACTTTTTATACTATATATACATGACATGTGGTTTGGCCTAGAAAACAAGCTTGTTGCATATGCAGATGATACTACTCTCTTTGCATCAATTCCATCCCCTGAATGTAGATCTAGGGTTGGTGAATCCCTTAATAGAGATTTAGCTAGAATTAGTGCATGGTGCAAATTATGGGGTATGAAGTTGAATCCTAACAAAACTCCAAGTATGATTGTAAGTAGGTCAAGGACGGTGGTTCCTCAACATCCGGATCTCAGTATTGATAATGTTTCTTTAAATATGTATGACTCTTTCAAAATTTTAGGTGTGATTCTCGACAGTAAATTTACTTTTGAGAAACATATAAGGTCTGTGTCTTCTTCAATTTCACAAAAAATAGGCTTATTGAGAAAGTCTTTCAAGATTTTCGGTGATCAATCTATTCTGAAGAAGTGTTTTAATTCTTTCATTCTACCTTGTTTTGAGTATTGTTCTCCTGTCTGGTCTTCAGCGGCTGATTCTCATCTTAATTTGTTGGACAGAAACTTACGGTCTATTAAATTTCTTATTCCTGATCTAGATATTAATCTCTGGCACCGTCGTTCAATTAGTTCATTATGCATGTTGCATAAGATTTTTCACAACTCTGACCATCCTTTACATTCAGATCTCCCTGGACAATTCTATCCTGTTCGTAATACTAGGCAGGCAGTTAATTCTAATAGCCAGGCCTTCTCCATCACGAGGCTCAATACTACGCAGTACTCTAGAAGTTTTATTCCAGCTGTGACCAAGTTGTGGAATTATCTTCCTAATCGGGTGGTTGAATCAGTAGAACTTCAAAAGTTCAAAGTTGGAGCAAATGCTTTTTTGTTGACCAGGCGGACATAGTCTTTTTATAGTTTATTTATGACATATTTGTTTTTGATGTTGTTGATAGTTTATTATATGATATGTCTGTTTTGACGTTGTTTCTTATTTTAGAATGATTTATTGTTAATTTATTCTCTTCATTTATTTATTTCCTTATTTCCTTTCCTCACTGGGCTATTTTTCCCTGTTGGAGCCCCTGGGCTTATAGCATCCTGCTTTTCCAACTAGGGTTGTAGCTTGGATAGTAATAATAATAATATATATATATATATATATATATATATATATATATATATATATATATATATATATATATATATATATATATATGTATATGTGTATATATATATATATATATATATATATATATATATATATATGTATGTATATATATATATATATATATGTATATATATATATATATATATATATATATATATATATACTGTATATATGTATATATATATATATATATATATATATATATATATATATAATGGATCCTTCCGGAACTCTTCTCTCACTAATTCTGGAGACTCGAAATTCCCTCTGACTGATCCTTTGCCACTCTCATTATATCGAAATTAGGTTTGTGGCAGGTTTCAGTAATGGCCGGAATTTTGATAGCAGCGGTGTTAACTCTTCGGAAATGGGTCCGCTAGAGTACATAAACTCTCATTGAATCGTTATATTTTATATTATTATTATTATTATTTTTTTTTATAGTTATTATTATTATTATTATTATTATTATATTATTTAGTTATTATTATTATTTTTTTTAGTTATTATTATTATTATTATTATTATTATTATTATTATTTTTTTAGTTATTATTATTATTATTATTATTATTATTATTTTTTAGTTAATACCGTCTTATTATTATTATTATTATTATTATTATTGTTATTATTATTATTTTTTTAGTTATTATTATTATTATTATTATTATTATTATTATTATTTTTTAGTTATTATTATTATTATTATTATTATTATTTTTTAGTTATTACCGTCTTATTATTATTATTATTATTATTATTATTATTATTATTAGGCAAGCTACAACCCTAGTTGGAAAAGCAAGATGCTATATGCCCAAGGGCTCCAACAGGGAAAAATAGCCCGGTGAGGAAAGGAAATAAGGAAATAAATAAATGATGAGAATAAATTAACAATAATCATTCTAAAAACAGTAACAGCATCAAAACAGATATGTCCTATATAAACTATTAGCAACATCAAAAACAGATATGTCATATATAAACAGTAAAAAGACTCATGTCATTATTATTGTTATTTTTAATTATTATTATTTTTATTGTTATTATTATTATTATCATTATTATTATTATTATTATTATTATTATTATTATTATTATTAAATGGAAAAATCAGTGCATTGTAAGTGTTAGCCAACCGAGATCATCATCATCATCATCATCATCTCCTCCTACGCCTATTGACGCAAAGGGCCTCGGTTAGATTTCGCCAGTCGTCTCTATCTTGAGCTTTTAATTCATTACTTCTCCATTCATCATCTCCTACTTCCTGCTTCGTAGTTCTCAGCCATGTAGGCCTGGGTCTCCCAAACGAGGTTCATGCGCATAATGTTTTTGAAAACTAATTTGTTTTTGTTTTCAAAACTTGCAACGAAGCATTATTATTATTATTGATATTCTTCTTCGTATTATTATAATTATTATTATTATTATTATTATTATTATTATTATTATTACCGTCTTATTCTTATTAATATTATTATTATATTATTATCGTTATTATTATTATTATTTTTTAATGATTATTATTTTTATTGTTAGTATAATTATTATTATTATTATCATTGTTATCATTATTGATATTATTATTATTATCATTATTATTATTGTTATTATTATTATTATTATTATTATTATTATTATTATTATTATTATTAGTTATTACCGTCTTATTTTTATTTTTTATTATTATTGTTATTTTTTAATTAGTATTATTTTTATTATTATTATTATTGTTATTATTATTATTATTATTATTATTATTATTATTGTTATTATTATTATCATTATTGATATTATTATTATTATTATTATCATTATTGATATTATTATTTTTATTATTATTATTATTATTATTATTATAATTAATATTGTTATTATTGTTTTTTATCATTATTATTATTATTATTTATTTATTTAATATTTATTTATTTATTTATTTATTTATTATTATTAGCTAGTTTACAACCCTATTTTGAAAAGCAGAATGCTATAAGCCCAAGGGCTCCAACACTTAAAATAGCCCAGTGAGGAAAGGAAATAAGGAAACGTAGAATAGTTTGCCTGAGTGTACCCTCAAGCAAGAGAACTCTAATAACCTGAAAAAATGTATGCAACCTGTAATGGCTTTTTAGATTTAACTTTTTACTCCTGGGCTTGTAATTTTTAGTCATGAGTTCATAATTAGCTATTCCTGTCCATGGCGAGTAGAGGGACAGACTATTTTAAATGTATTTCGCACGTTTCATGTAAATGTAATTCGCACATTTTATCTAAATGTAATTAGCACGTTTCGACTAAATGTAATTCCCACGTTTCATCTAAATGTAATTCCCACATTTCATCTAAATGTAATCAGCACGTTTCATCTAAACATATCATCTAAATGTAATTTGCACGTTTCATCTAAACATATTTCACACATTTCATCTAAATGTAATTCGCATGTTTCATCTAAATGTAATTCGGACGTTTCATCTTAGTGTAATTTGCACGTTTCATCTAAACATATTTCACACGTTTCATCTAAATGTAATTCGCACGTTTCATCTAAATGTAATTCGCGCGTTTCATCTAAGTGTAATTTCCACGTTTCATCTAAACATATTTCACACGGTTCATCCAAATGTGATTCACATGTTTCATCTATATGTAATTCGCATATTTCATCTAAACGTATTTCCCACGTTTTATCTAAACGTATTCCTCACGTTTCATCTAAATGTAATTCGCTGCTTTGTTTTGTATGAGGATTCACAGAATGTACTGTACAGTTATACACAGGAATTCCTGGTATTACCTCACTCTGAGTATTTGCACCCTATCACACCCCTACTGCGTGGAGAGTTCGTGTGTTTAGCTCCGCCCACCACTTCTGCCATGTCTCCCTACAATATCTGTTTGGTTACTTGACAAACTTCTTCTGTGTGAGGTGTGCCAGGGACTCGTGAGTCCAACTGTAAATATTTTAAACATCGTGTTTGAATTCGTTATTTTTATTGTTTCATTTTAAATATCAATTTTTTTCATTTTACTAACAATTTATCTTGGCACTCTTGTCATCATTGTATTATTATTATTATTATTATTATTATTATTATTATTATTATTATTATTATTATTATTATTATTATGGTATTTATAGTGGGAAATTTTGTCGTAAGTTATAAGACCTTTTTTCGTATTTTGCAAAGCAGATTTATTTCCATGTAAGATATTTGGTATGGCGCTCTCTTCCGCCCCAGACAGCAGAAGTCCTCAGTGTTATGACGGTGTTAAATATGATAAAACGGACCAGAATCGGACCCTAATGTCTGATGAGTTATCCGAAGGGAACGGGGAAATAACGCAAAAGGAAGGAAAGCACCACAGAAGCAGAATTATGTCTCTTCTTCCATTTTATTCTTGAAACAGAAAGACTTGATACTGCCGTTGATGAATCATGCTCTTACTTCAATGACTTTGCTCTGTTAAACAATTTCCCGGTTCTTTGACCTGACCTCGGCAGGGGATGGTGGGAGTGATGATGGGAGTTATGTGACCTTAAAGAAAACTTCTCTGATGACACCAGCTGTTACAGTTTATTAAGAATATCGAGAAAATTGGTTGAGTTGATGTGAAAAATGGCTGGAAATGGATCGAGTTGTTAAAATGGTTGAAAATTGATCGAGTTGTTAAAATGGGTGAAAATGATCGAGTTGTTAAAATGGGTGAAAATTGATCGAGTTGATGTGAAAAATGGGTGAAAATGGATCGAGTTGATGTTAAGAATGGCTGAAAATTGGTCAAGTTGATATTAAAAATGGCTGTAAATTGATCGAGTTATGTCTAAAATGGCTGAAAATTGATCGAGTAGATATTAAAAATGGCTGAATATTTATCGAACGGGTGTTAAAAATGACTGAGAATTGGTCGTGTTCATGTCAAACATAGCTGAAAATTGATCGAGTAATGTTAAAAATTGCTGAAAATTGATCGAGTAATGTTAAAAATGGCTGAAAATTGATCGAGTAATGTTAAAAATGGCTGAGAATTGATCAAGTTGATGTTAAAATGACTGAAAATTTATCGAGTTGATGTTAAATATGATTGTCAGCGGAAATGATTTCAACTGGTATCAATATATTCGAAGATAAGAACGAAGTTAACTGAATTAAGATTTTTAAGGGGATGAATATGGAGAGAGAGAGAGAGAGAGAGAGAGAGAGAGAGAGAGAGAGAGAGAGAGAGAGAGAGTTTATCACAAGAGTCAAAGTTTGAGAGAATATCTCCGGCCTGTTGACAATAGACTCCCTCGTTTTTTTCTTATCAGCCCAAGAGTTTAGAAGTTTCTGTGACGGATGCACGCGCGCGCGCAAATGTGTGTGCGTCTGTTTGTGCGTTGTGGGGTGACATTGGGAAGAAGAAGAGAGAGAGGGAGAACGAAAAGGCAGAAGCTCTGATGTATTAGAGCCAGAGAAGGAACTAATTTTCGCAAGAGAGAGGGATGGAGGAGGGTATAGACGAGAGAGAGAGAGAGAGAGAGAGAGAGAGAGAGAGAGAGAGAGATAATCCCCCTTATATGATAAAGATGAAGTGTCTGCCTGGATATATATATATATATATATATATATATATATATATATATATATATATATACATATATATACAGTATATATATATATATATATATATATTATATATATATATATATATATAAAGTATATACACGTATATAAATATATATATATATATATATATATATATATATGTGTGTGTGTGTGTGTGTGTGTCTGTGTCTGTGTGTATACACTTTACGATCACGGACAGCTCTCCCCCTTCCCTCGGGTAGGGGAAGAGGGAGTAGTCATACCCTGGCGAGAGGGGTTTCCACGTGCGTGTGTGTGCATGAATATTTAGCCGTCATTTTTAACTGGTCGCGTACAGATGTACTTGTGTAAATGAGAGAAAAGTAGAAATAGAAATCAATAGATAAAGATAGTTAGAAATACAGTATAACCATTCATATCACAATTTGTGAACTGTTATCTTGTATAATCGATATAGGAATGGTTATATATCAGCTTTAAAATAGAATAACTTTTATCAATTAGCTAAAAGTGATTAAGTATGATAATTAGGATAATAGCTGTGCACCCTACCATCCTCGAAATTAACTCGAATTGAATATTTATAGTGTTTTTTTTTTTCTTTTTTTTTCTTTTTTTTGTATAAAGTGAATCGTAAATCAGGATCTCCGGTATTGATTTGCTGGTCGTTTCTTCTTTATTTCGTCTTTTATCAACACACAAGATGGAGGAAAGAAGAGCTGTGTGATATTTGATTGGTATACACAAACGATGTTTGTCTTGTTGATGGTATTTTGTTGTTAGATTAAGCATTTGTTGTTCCAGTGAGTGACCTTGATCTTTTTTCGTGATCAGGTTGACTTTAGTTTTTTTATAGACAGACTTGTTTTATATTTTATTTATTATGTTCGAATATTCATGTTATTTATTTTGTTCGAATTTTCATCTTATTTATTTTGTTTATTTATCTTGTTCGAATATTCATCTTATTTATTTTGTTCGAATATTCATCTTATTTATTTTGTTCGATTATTCATCTTATTTGTTTTGTTCGAATATCCATCTTATTTATTTTGTTCGAATATTCATCTTATTTATTTTGTTCGATTATTCATCTTATTTGTTTTGTTCGAATATCCATCTTATTTATTTTTGTTCGAATATTCATCTTATTTATTTTGTTCGAATATTCATCTTATTTATCTTGTTCGAATATTCATCTTAATTATTTTATTCGAATATTCATCTTATTTATTTCAATCGGTTACTGTATTCCTTTTCATTGTTTGTTCTTTACATCTCATGATAATGATAATAACAACATCAACAAGAATAAAAGTAATGGTGATAGTAGTAACCTAGACAATCGTAACCTAACCACTTATATAGAAATCTTCCGTAACATAAAATGAATCATACCTTATCCGCAAATCATGTTATTCGAATTAATTTCATATCCTGAATATTAGAAACAATTTTACATTAAACTTCTTGTACTGCGCGTGTTCCATACATGTTCATACACTGTAATGCTATTGTTTTTTATCTTTCTCTCTCCCGCGCTCATAAGACAAAAACCTGTTTAAACTTACCATTGCATGTTTTATATTGTTTGAAGTTTTGTGACATTGTTGCTCTCAACTGTTTGTATATAAGTTCGTTATCTGTTAAATAAACCTCACTTTCATTCTCCTCGCCTCCCAGTTAGTACGTAACAGCTGCGTAGCCACACACTTCCACACCACAAGTATAAAGAACTGGTTTCCTAACACTTCCGTCTTCTGTTTTCTCTCCATAGGGTCAAACTATGAACGTAAATTAATCTAGGGATGTGGAACATTGATCGGTAGAATAGAGGTTATATGAAGAGAAGTATTTGACTCAAATAGGTATTTTAGTGGAAATATTTCATGTAACGGTAAAATAGGATGAAGGAAGAAGAGAGTCCCAGAAGTATGGAAGGTAGCAGGGTGTGTGCAGAAAATTGATAGGAGACTTAGAGCCTTGGTAAAAGCTACCATTGGAATGCATTAAGGGATTGGCAGGGACTTCTGAGCCAATTCTCATTCATATAAAAGAATTATGGATATTGATTGAGAATGAAAATAAGGCTGAAGCCCTTCATTAAACTGTGTTGTGTGCTGTAAGATTAAGTAGAAAGGTAAGATATTCAAGGGTTTTTGGATGGTTTGATCATGTGGAAGAATGGAGAATAGTAGACCAATAACAAAATATATTTTCAGAAGAGATAGGAGAGAGGAGTAGAAAAAGAGCTATAAAGTTTTGGATAAACGGAATGGAAGAGTTATTGAAAAGAATGGTCCTTGACATAAAGTAAGCATGGAAAGGAAGGCAGAAGGTTTAATGCTCTGTTGATGAGCCCAATGTTGGGGTGTTGCGGCTTCTGTTGGGAGAAGTTTTATGCTCAAGATTCGATAGTTCAGATTATGTAAGTTACCTGGAATTCTCAAATATTAGGAGCAACAACGTAATGTTTGTGTATATTCATCAGCCGTAACTAGTCCACTGCAGAACAAAGACCTCAGACATATCCTTCCACTTGAGTCTGTATATGGTCTTTCTGTGCCTGTAGTCCACGCCCGCAAACTTTCTTAGTTCGTCAATCCATCGTCTTCTCTTCCTTCCACTGATTATTTCACAATATCTAGGGACCCTTTCTGTTATTCTTATGTCCCTCTGTTGTCTGTCATTCTTATTATTTGTCCTGCCCATATCCATTTCTTTTTCTTACATGTTAGAATATCTCTACTTTAGTTTGACCTCTTATCCATGTTGAGTGTATATATATATATATATATATACATATACATATACATATAGCATACATACATACATACATACATATACATATACCTATACACGGCCTTTTCGTTGAAATCGCTGTCAAAGCTTGATTTTTAATCGGGTGCAGGGTCTTCATATTTGACAGAAAAGCTGTCCTTTCCCCCAAAAAAACACGCCATTTTAGAGGTTTGTTGGTTTGTTTCAAATCTATCAAACTAATAGCAAAGAAAACGAAGGTAAGAGAGAGAGAGAGAGAGAGAGAGAGAGAGAGAGAGAGAGAGATAAAAAATATTTCTTAAACTATTTTACGATTCTTGATGTTGATCAAGGTTCTCGAAGAGATTATGGCAGAACAGAAAGATAGAATGCGGAATTGGCTTTTGAAGAAATAAAACTTAAATTGAAAGACCAGCGGGATTGTTGGTTGTTTTTATCAATTTTTTAGACTCCTGGGGGGGGGGGGGATGGAAGAATTTAAGCCTGAAAATGATATTGAAAGTTTGATGTTATTCATATATTAATCTTTGTAAGGAAGTAAGATGACCACTTCATCTATTATATACATTATGAAAATCAATAATCCCAGGATTACAAAATTGGATGAATGTTATTTACTAGTGTACGCGGCCCGTCAGAAATAGATACGTGCACACGAGCACCCCTTCTCACCTTGATATGACTACACTTCTCCCCCTACCCGAAGGATGGGGAGAGCTGTGTTTGACCACCAGATATATATATATATATATATATATATATATATATATATATATATATAATATATATATATATATATATATATATATATATATATATATATATATATATATGTGTGTGTGTATATATATATGCATATATATACACATACACACACATATATATATATATATATATATATATATATATATATATTTTGTATATATATACAGTATATATATATACTGTATATATATAATGTATATATATATATATCCTAGCTAGACACTGGTTCTTTGCTATACAAGAGAGATTATTACTTTCTGTTTACTGCTATTAATTATAACTAATAGAAAGAGTTGTCTTAACCATAATGTCAGTCGCTTCTCTTTGGTACAACGCATAATTTGGTTTTTATAATTTCTCGCTTTCTTCTGGCATAAAATAGATCAAACAATAGTATCGGCCTCCCCATTGATGGGGATTTTCTAGGAAAAGAAGGAATGCATGAAAAATAAATTATGACACAAATAAAATAAGCTGAGGAGATGAAACCCTGGCTTAAAATAAAACAGGATGGAGGGTAGGATGATGATACAATTTAGTGCAGGCTGTGAAAGAAGGGAGAGAGAGGATGGGGGAGAGAAAGAGATAATGATTTATGAGAGATTTTCCCCTAATGAATGTAAAAATGGAAAGAACAGAAGGGAGTGTTTTAGAGGGAAAGGAATATGGGGGAAATACTAGAAATACATGGAATTTTGAGGTAACGAATCTAGAGGGGTTTTTACGTTATGAAAAAAAGGAAAGAAGTTGATGCCTTTCCAGATTTTTTTTTTATTCAATCGTGTACAGTTGGTTCATAAATTTTGGTACACTGCACAGATGTACGTTGTAGGGGATGACACTATGTTTACAAAAGAGAAACACGTGATAAAATGCCTTTTAATTAGTTATACTAAGTACTGTATATAAAAATATTTGCTCAGTGGAACTTCAAAAGTTCAAACTTGCAGCAAATTTTTTCATGTTGAACAGGCTGACATAAGTCTTTTTGTAGTTTATATCTGAAATATTTGTTTTGATGTTGTTATTGTTTTTTTTAAATATAGTATTTTAATTGTTCATTACTTCTTATATTGTTTATTTATTTCCTTATTTCCTTTCCTCACTGGGTTATTTTTCTCTGTACGAGCCCTTGGGCTTATAGCATCGTGCTTTTCCAACTGGGGTTGTAGCTTAGCTAATAATAATAATAATAATAATAATAATAATAATAATAATAATGATTATAATTATAATAATAATAATAATGATAACAGCAGTTCATAATATTAATAGAAATGTTTTTGAACACGTGTTTATAAATTGAGCGACTGTTTTTCATATGCAGCATCGCCAACTGTTTCTCTTTTGTTAAACAATCTATAGCTGTCAGACGTCTCCTCATCTTCCTGTGAAGTGTACCTTAATTAATGAAGCCAACTGTACAAATAAGATATATCTGCATTCTTAAATATCTTAACGTTTCTCAGTAAAAACAGCAAAATAAGATAGAAGTTACAGGATCATGAATAGTGGGCTCGAATGAATTTGAAAGTCTACTGTAAAAAAAATTGTCTTATTTCAGTCTTATTTAATAAATAAGTTAGATACGTGTTTATTTCAGTCTTAGAAGTAAGTGTCAGTAAAAAGTTTAATGAGGTTGAGGCAAGAAAGGTTGAGAAGACGGTGGTGAAGTGGATGAGGAGAGAGTTTAGAAGAGTTTAGAAAGTGGGTGAAAGAAGTAAAGTGTCTTGACTTAACCTTGGCTTAAATGAAGAGAGCATGAGGATCGTAGGGGCTTAAGAGATGTTGATAAGTATTGTTAGTCATTAAGAATTCTATAGTTGGAGTTGCCGTTGATGGTGTAAGGTATAAACAGTTGAGGGTAAAGTTTAAAAAAGCATAGTTTTTCATCTGAGGGTGTTGAAAATTGTGGCAAAATGATGGAAATACAGCTAGTAGGCTGGCCATGGCACCAGCCATCCGTTGAGATACTACCGATAGAGAGTTATGGGGTCCTTTGACTGGCAAGACAGTGCTACATTGGATCCTTCTCTCTAGTTATGGTTAATTTTCCCTTTGCCGAATAGTCTGCCTTATTCTTTACTTATTTTCCTCTGTCCTTTTATACCTGACAACACTGAGATTACCAAACAATTATTCTTCTCTCAAGGGGTTAACTACTACACTGTAATTATTCAGTGGCCACTTTCCTCTTGGTAAGAGTAGAAGAGACTCTTTAGCTATGGTTAGCAGCTCTTCTAGGAGAAAGACACTCCAAAATCAAGCCATTGTCTTAGTCTTGGGTAGTGTCATAGCCTCTGTACCATGGTCTTCCACTGTCTTGGATTAGAGTTATTTTACTTGAGGGTACACTCGGGCACACTATTCTATCTTGTTTCTCTTCCTCTTGTTTTGTTAAAGTCTGTATAGTTTAGATAGGAAATATGTATTCCAATGTAGTTACTGTTCTTAGAATATTTGATTTTCCTTTTTTTCATTTCCTCACTGGGCTATTTCCCTGTTGGAGCGTTTGGGCTTATAGCATCCTGCTTTTCCAACAGGGTTGTAGCTTAGCAAGTAATAATAATAATAATAATAATAATAATAATAATAATAATTGCGCAAGTATTCTCAATGGATTATTATAACTACAATTAGAATATTGAAGGAAATAATACATATATAATCCGTATAGTTAGATAGTTTTACAATACCCGCAAATGATTCAATGTGAAAAATTAGCATAGAACGTTATTGATGAACTACTGTGATTCCCGTATTTAAAATTTTTAAATGCCGCTCATGAATGGCAGAGACAATGGACAGTAACAACGCCCTAGCTAGCAGGACAATGCCCTAGAGACTGATCAGTGCCCAACCCACTCTCTCCACTCAAGCTAGGACCAGGGAGGTCAGGCAATGGCTGCTGATAACTTAGCGGGTAGACCTATAGGCTTCCCCAAACCCCATGCCCATTGCTCACAAGGATGGTGAGGTTGCAGACACTACAAGAACCATCGAGCATGAGGGAGACTCGAACCCCAGTCCGACAGATCACCAGGCAGGGTTGTTTCCAATAGGACACTACAACCCTAAAAACCCTGTAAAGAACTTATCTGGGACTCCGGAGCGGAAGGCCAAATGATGTAACTTGAGTCATCTCTTTATTTGTAGTGACCCCAATTTGGAGTTTTAATTGTTTTGTCGGAAAAATAAAGTAATTCTGGATATAAAAACATCCAAGAAAATCAGAGAGAGAGAGAGAGAGAGAGAGAGAGAGAGAGAGAGAGAGAGAGAGAGAGAGAGAGAGAGAGAGAGAGAGAGAGAGTGTATTTGATGAAATAATAAAGTTCCTCATCCGTTAATTGAAGATCACCTAGTGCAGATCATCAAGGTTAAATTATATGACAAAGATGATGGTATATCTTTATTGATCGAATACTGATCTCTCTCTCTCTCTCTTGGGCTCCAGGTATTCAGAAGGATGTAGATAGACTGGAAGCAGTACAAGCTAGGGTCACCAAACTAGTTCCAACACTAAGGCAGTTTGGATATAGGCGAAGGATGGAACGTTTGAACTTATTTGATCTACAAACTCGGCGACCAAAAGGACAGTTAATAGAGGCATTCAAAATTATGAAAGGAATAACAAATGTAGATTACAACAATCTATTCACGCTTAGTACAAATCAGTCCAGAGGTAACGGATACAACTGGAATTGAAAAGATACACCATTCAATGTGGCAATTTCTTTACAAACAAAATAGCAAATACTTAGAATTGACTTCCAGCAGCTGTAGTAAACAGTAACACGGTAAACGAGTTCAAGAATAAGAACTCTAAATACTTAAAGTAAATCGCTCTACCGAAGAGCACGTGGAGTCTCTGCGGATGGACTAAAATGTCTTTTGGGTCATCCAAAATCCTTGTAAGTCTCTCTCTCTCTCTCTCTCTCTCTCTCTCTCTCTCTCTCTCTCTCTCTCTCTCTCTCTCTCTCTCTCATTTTGTATTACACGAGACAACTCTGTAGTGATTTTAGCGAACTACCTCATGTGCTATGAGGTGGAAAGTCTCTTGATCTAATATCTTTATCGACGGCCAATTCTCAAGAAATATTTATATCTTTTTAACTTTGACTTCTTTCGTTTGTGCGTCTCTCACGCCTAAAAACCGTCGCCCAGATGATTCACTGGACACAGCATCACAAAAAAAATTATGGACTGATGAGATTTATTGATTCGTAGATGGACACGACCAGGAGATTTTATGAATTTGATCTAATGAAATTTTGGGAGACGTTATCGGGTTGGGCTTGCGTTATACGTCGTGTTATGTTCGTCGGTTATTTTTCTGGGTTAGTTAGTTATTATTATTACTATTATTATCATTATTATTATTATTATTATTACTACTTGCTAAGCTACAACCCTAGTTGGAAAAGCAGGATGCTATAAGCCCAGGGGCTCCAACAGGGAAAATAGCCCTGTGATGAAAGGAAACAAGGAAAAATTAGATATTTTAAGAACAGCAACAACATAAATATCTCCTGTATATACTATAAAAACTTTAACAAAGCAAGAGGAAGAGAAATAAGATAGAAGTCTGTGCTCGAGTGTACCCTCAAGCAAGAGAACTCTAACCTAAGACAGTGGAAGACCATGGTACAGAGGCTATGGCACTATTCAAGACTAGAGAACAATGGTTTGTTTTTGGATAACTGACTTTTGTTGGGATTTTACTCACTGCAATACTTTAGCCCGTTTTACATCTTAGTGAAAATGTTAATATAAGGATTTGCAGATGAGCAAGTGTTTCATTAGTACAGCTGCACAGGGCAAAAACATGATCTAGAATTCTAGATGAATCTGGGACTAGTTAGATATTTCTTAGTAAAGGTAATCCAATGACAGGTGTAAGAAAATAAGAGAAAATTATTTAAATTCAAATTCAAAACATTTATTGATTACATCAAATGGAGTGTAACCCCCCAACAAAATTCAATATAGCCCAGACAATAAGAAATGTAACAAAAAGCAAATTCTTTAAATAAAAAAAATATTAAACCTAGTTATTCAAAATCAAACGTTACACTAAATAAAGATTATATTTAACAAAGGTTAAACAAATCAGTTACACTATTGCCAAACTATAAAACAGGCTTTCTACAAATCAAAGTAAATTAATCGGTTTAGGACCAGTGAACGACAAATGAATAGCGAAGTTTTCTCTGCATGTACAGTTGGCTGTTATAAAGTACTGGAGGTATGGCCAGTACTTTGATAATTGTTAACCTGGTGGAACTAGCATCCAACCTTCTTTAGTTTCGTGATTTGCATGGTCGTGTAACACTTTCCCCCTCTAAGTGAGAGTTACTGAAATTAATATTTCAGTTGGCAGACACCTTCAGATCTCCTTTGGTTGTCAGGAGCTATTATTATTATTATCATTATTACTTGCTAAGCTATAACCCTAGTTGGAAAATTATAAGCTCAGGGGCTCCAACGGGGAAAATAGCCCAGTGAGGAAAGGAAACAAGGAAAAATAGAATATTTTAAAAAGCATAACAACATTCAAATAACTATCTCCTATATGACCTTTAAAAACTTTAACAAAGCAAGAGGAAAAGGGATACGAAAGAACAGTTTGCCCTAGTTTACCCTCAAGCAAGAGAACTCTAACCTAAGACAATGGAAGACCATAGTACAGAGGCTATGGCACTACTCAATTCTAGAGAACAATGGTTAGATTTTGGAGTGTCCTTCTCCTAGAAGAGCTGCTTACCAAAGCTAAAGAGTCTCTTCTACACTTACCAAAAGGAAAATGGCATCTGAACAATTACAGTACAGTAGTCAACTCCTTAGGTGAAGAAGACTTGTTTGGTAATCTCAGTGTTGTCAGGTGTATGAGGACAGATGATCTAAGTTTCTTTGGTTGCTGATGATGTATTTCCATTCGTTTCTCACTGGTATTAGGAAGTATGAAGTTGGTCGAGGTAGCTAGCGTGCTGTGGGAAGAAATCTTTCCTAAACACCTGAGTACTGAATACCTTGAAGTGAATATCGAGAATTCAATGAGGATCCCTCTCAAGATTTGCGTTATAATACTGAGCACCTGTACCCTTAATATACCTTAATCCCATCTTAGTACCTTCTTTTAGAGAGAGGTGCGCACGTCAATCTTTTTATTTAACTTTTCTGCTATTGCTCTTTTGTGTGTGTGTGTGTGTGTGTGTGTGTGAAGCAGTATAGAAAGACTTATCATGTCAATCTAACGTAAGATAGAGGCTCCTCTCTGCCATTAATGAACTCTGTTATTCTTCTGACATTTGTCCACGTTCTGTTTTTTTTATTGCTTAGCCGCTGAAGTTTTATCATGCTTTTTTCACTATTTTTTTTTTTTTACCTGTTGCCCACTCTTTCCTCTTTTCTTCATGTTCTGACTCTCTTTTTTTCTATTTGATCAAGCACTGTTACCCTCTTGTGGTGTTCCATTTGCTGACGCACTTGTCCTTTTGTCCTTTCAGCCTTGGCTGTTTCACTGGTCATTTTGTATTTGTGTAATCATGCCAACTGCACCTTGTTATCTTGTGGCGTACCCTTCTATGTTATTCCACATTTCCTAGAAAAGAGATATACAAGAATATAAAGATGAATTTAAATATCAGTAAAGGCTAAAGAACTGAACATAATTTAAGGAAATTGCCCCAGATTGAAAAGTTATATACAGAGTTTTGTGTGAAGACTTGTCTACGAGACAGAAATAATAGTCTCAATGGTTGTACGTGTACTCAGCATCCTGCTTATACTTGGCTGTTGGATATTACCGAAAGCAGCTAAATGTAGTTTTCTGATATGAAGCAATATGTGAATTGTGTTTCGACATCCTTGGAGAATTAGAATTATGACGTGGTGTCAAATTTTCTAGCTGTAATAGTTTTGATAAGATACAAGCGAATAGAAATTTAAGAAACTGTGTCTTGACTTAATTTACAGCTTTTCGGTTAACTTTGGTGTTTATAGCCATTTGCATGTTGACATATATAATATACAAACTTTTTAAATGATTTGAATCATACGTAAATAACTACAGATTTATATAACAGATTTTATCTACTTTTACACTATTCATTAAAATTCATGTTTAACTTATTACAAAGCCAGCGCTCAGCACCAACATGATCAGAGCATTGAATCCATTTCCTTAATGTTTCATGGTGTACAAGGTGTTTTTCATGGTGTTCGCGTGGTTTTTCATGATGTACAGAGTATTTTTCATGGTATATAGGGTGTTTTTCATGGTGTACAGGAGGTTTTTCATGGTGCACAGGGTGTTTTTCATGGTTTACAAGGTATTTTTCATGGTGCACAGGGTGTTTTTCATGGTTTACAAGGTGTTTTTCATGGTGTACAGGGTGTGTTTCCTGGTGTACAGGGTACTTTTCATGGTGCACAGGGTGTTTTTCATGGTGTACAGGGTGTTTTTCATTGTGCACGGGGTGTTTTTCATGGTGCACAGGTTGTTTTTCATTGTATACAGGGTGTTTTTCAAGGTGCACAGGATGTTTTTCATGGTGCACAAGATGTTTTTTTATGGTGCACAGGTTGTTTTTCATTGTATACAGGGTGTTTTTCATAGGATGTTTTTCATGGTGCACAAGATGTTTTTTATGGTGCACAGGGTGTTTTTCATGGTTTGATGAAGTTTACCAAGTATTTTATTTTAACGACAAAGAGAAAACTTAACTTACATTAAGAGGAAAATACTGGATTAGTCGAAGTAAATCTCTCTTCAGACGCAAAGATTTACTCGGTGGAATACAGTAGTTAAGTGATTTTACTTCAAGTACAGTCAGCTCTCTCTCTCTCTCTCTCTCTCTCTCTCTCTCTCTCTCTCTCTCTCTCTCTCTCTCTCTCTCTCTCTCTCTCTTTTCTTGCTTCAATTCAAGGAGTATAATCTACAAACGGACGCATTCTACAAGAAAACATTCTCTCTCTCTCTCTCTCTCTCTCTCTCTCTCTCTCTCTCTCTCTCTCTCTCTCTCTCTCTCTCTCTCTCTCTCTCTCGTCATGATGTTGCACAGAAACAGTAATCCAATAATCTCCCTACAGCATGAGGAAGCCAGACTTCTTATCTTAACTGAGGGTCTTAGACAAAAAAAAAAAAAAAAAAAAAAAAAGAAAAAAAGGAGTACGTTCTTTTTGCTCTTGGTACATAGTGGAGTACATAAAACACATACTGGCTCTTCTTGACCACGTACATAGACTCAAGTAAGTGTGAAGACGAATTGGAATATATTTACTTGTATACATAATGCTAAGAGAAATATATTAAGTACAGTTTAAAAATGTACGTATATATAAATAAACAAAAAATTAATATATTTATTTCTAAAGTGTTGTTTGCGTGAGGGTACTCTCGGGCACACTATTTTATTTTATTTCTCTTATTGTTTTTCTTATTTTTTTTTTTTTAAGTTTTTATAGTTTATATATGAAAGATCTATTTTAATGTTAGTGTTCTTAAAATATTTTACTTTAGTTGTTCATTGCTTCTCTTGTAGTTTATTTATTTCCTTGTTTCCTTTCCTCGCTTTGCTATTTTTCCCTGTTGGAGCCATTTGGATTATAGCATCCGGCTTTCCAACTAGGGTTGTAACTTATAGCAAAATGTTGAAGCAATGAAGAGCAGAGATTCAAAGGGACATTATATTTGTGGTGGCCGATATAGTAACGTCCGTGACTGGTGAACGTCAAACTGGGGTTCGAGTGCCGCTGAAACTCGTTAGTTTCTGCGGTCGCTGCAACCTCATCATCCTTGTGAGATGCGAATGTGGGGTTCGGGGGAGCCCATAGGTCTATCCGCTGAGTCATCAGCAGCCATTGCCTGGCCCTCCTTGGTCCTAGCTTGGGTGGAGAGTGGGCGTGGTCGCTGATCATATGTGTATATGGTCAGTCTCTAGGGCATTATCCTGCTCGATATGGCCATGCCATAGTCCCTTGCCCCTGCCATTCATGAGCAGCTTTTAAGCCTTTAAACCTTTATGCTTATAAACATTTATAGCATCCAAACTGTTACAAAAACTGACACTAGAGTTGTAATGGAAAGTTTTCTATTGAAATATATGTTTTTTTTTTTTTTTTTTTTGCATGGTGTATTAACAGGGCTCCTCCGAAAATAATAGTCATGGCTGTTATGACACTTACCAGTAAGATAACATTAAAGTTCAACATTAAAGTTGGTCAAGTTTCCTTTTTTTTTTTTTTACTGGTTATAGAATGGAAAGATGAAGATTCTCAACTTTGACCATTGAAATGATACTAAATTGCGTGTTTGTTAAACGATTTCACAAATATTCGTTCATATTTCTCATATTCAATATTTCACATTTCTTAACAAATTACATTAAAATATTTCGAAGTTTAACTGCGAATGGTATGTCAAGATATGGATTTATGTATATGTATATATATATATATATATATATATATATATATATATATGTGTGTGTGTGTGTATATATATATATGTATATATATGTATATATGTGTGTATATGCATGTCTATATATATATATATACTGTATATATATATGTGTGTATATATATGTATATATATATGTGTGTATATATATATATATATATATATATATATATATATATAGCTTCGGATATTTATCATGTATGTATGTGCTATTTAATCAAATTAGGTTTGAATATTTGAAGTTTTTTTCGTTTCCTTTAGGATAGAAGTGAAATTCAAGGTTGAAATTTCTTACTGAAATGAAGGAAATTAATAATTTTAGTCATCTGTTTAAAGGTCGCACATGAATGGCAGAAGCAAGCCACAGGACAATGACCTATAGACAGACTATATATACATATGATCAGCACCTAAACTCTCACTTCATCAGGCTAAGACCAGGGAGGGCCAGGCAATGGCTGCTAATGACTCAACAAGTACATATTTAGGTTCCTCAAAACTCAACATCCCTAGGTCGCAAGGATGGTGAGGTTGCAGATACTTTTATAGACTATCTAGTTTGAGTGGGGTTCGAACTCCCGTCTAACTGATTGCTTGGCAGGAACGTTTCCAGAGGTTACTCTAATAACCATTTAAGGTCTAAAACTTAACCAGTACCGTTAGTTACGTATAAATATGAAGATATATCAAATACTTAATATATTTCGGGCTACCGAAAAAAAAATTTTTGAGTCGAAAGTAACATGAATTATTATCATTAAAATTAAATTAGACGAAAAGTAAATTTTTGAGAGAGAGAGAGAGAGAGAGAGAGAGAGAGAGAGAGAGAGAGAGAGAGAGAGAGAGAGAGAGAGAGAGAGAGTCCACTTGTGCTAGTGAGTGTGTGCATGGCATCGTAAGTATGCAAGAGACGATGTGTATGATGAAATTACATACTCGCTTGCTCCCACTTACTCCACATGACATCCATATTCATTTTGAGATTCATATCTGAGGACTGGTGTATATCAACTAAGATACGAACTTACTCTAATCGACATAATTTTCTTAAAATTGTAAACACTTTGAAATGTTAAATTCGTGAAAAGATAATGTAGATTTGTATTATAACGCTTAATTGAATGTACCTATTGGCATACATAATTCTTAAAAATCATTAATTTCTTAAAACTGAAATTGCCATAGTCCTTGATTGTAGATTGAAGTCGCCCGTTGAGATACTACCGCTAGAGAGTTATGGGGTCCTTTGACTGGCCAGACATTACTACATTGGATCCTTCTCTCTGGTTACGGTTCTTTCCCTTTGCCTACACAGACACTGAATAGTCTGGCCTATTCTTTACAGATTCTCCTCTGTCTTCATACACCTGACAACACTGAGATTACCAAACAATTCTTTTTCACCCAAGGGGTTAACTACTGCACTGTAATTGTTCAGTGGCTACTTTCTTCTTGGGTAGGGTAGAAGAAACTCTTTAGCTATGGTAGGCAGCTCTTCTAGGAGAAGGACACTCCAAATTCAAACCATTGTTCTCTAGTCTTGGGTAGTGCCATAGCCTCTGTACCATGGTCTTACACTGCCTTGAGTTAGAGTTCTCTTGCTTGAGGGTACACTCGGGCACACTTTTCCATCTAGTTTCTCTTCCTCTTGTTTTGTTGAACTTTTTATGGTTTAAATAGGAAATATTTATTTTAATATTGTTACTATTCTGGAAATATTTTATTTTTCCTTATTTCCTTATTTCCTTTCCTTACTGGCCTATTTTCCCTGTTGGGGCCCCTGGGCTTATAGCATCCTGCTTTTCCAACTAGGGTTGTAGCTTAGCATTTGATAATGATAATAATAAAACTAATAGTTGATATGTATTCAATCATAAACTTTGTTCCTAGCTTGATTTCAGTTGTCCAGTACCAATTCAAATTAGAGCATTGTTTTGAATTCGTGCGAATTGTTGAAAAAAAAAATACATTCTGATTGTTAGCCCTCTCAATCTCATTTTGTAGTAGGCCTACGCATGTACGACTGGTCTGCAGAATATAAGTAAACAAGGACTTTTAACATGTGACATTTTTGCTTGATGTGTTTTAAACATAAACAATTTAACAATGCAGCTTTAAACGTTAAATAGATTAACAGTGTTGTGTTTTAAACGTTAAATAGATTAACAATGCTGTGTTTTGAACGTTAAGTAGATTAACAATGCTGTGTTTTGAACGTTAAACAATTTAACAATGCTGTTTTTTAATCAGACAATTTAATGATGCTGTTTTAAACAAACAAATTAACGGTGCTCTGTTTTGAATGTTAAACAATTTAAATGTGTTTTAAACGTTAAACAAATTAGCAGTGTTGTGTTTTAAACGTTAGGAAATTAGCCGTGTTGTGTTTTAAACGATAAACAAATTAACAATGCTGTGTTTTAAACGTTAAACTTAACGGTGCTGTGTTTTAAACGTTAAAAAAATTGACTATTCCGTGTTTAAAACGTTAAACGAATTAACTGTGCTGTGTTTCAAATGTTAAACAAATTAACTGTGCTGTATTAAACATTAAACAAATTAACAGTGCTGAATTTTAAACGTTTGATGCTGTGTTTTAACGTTAAACAAATTAAAAGTGTTTTGTTTTAAACGTTAATCTTATTAACGATGTTGTGTTTTAAACGTTAAACAAATTAACAATTTTGTGTACTAATCGTTAAACTTTAACCAAATTAACAGTAATGTGTTTAAACAAAGTAGCAGTACTGTGTTTTAAACGTTAAACAAAATAACAGTGCTGTGTTTAAACAAAAGAGTACTTTGTTGTAGACGGTAAAAGAAATTGACAGTGTTGTGTTTTAAACATTTAACAAATTAACAACTTTCTATCTACAATTGCTTAAACCATGCATTACCAACCATAATTTGGAACAAATTTCATCCCAAATTATAGTTTCCCAATATGAAATTTTAATTAAATTAACATTGATGTGTTTAAACAAAGTAGCAGAACTGTGTTTTAAACGTTAAACATTAAAAGTGCAGTGTTTAAAAAAAATAACAGTGTTGAGTTTAAACAAAATAACAGGGCTGAGTTTAAACAAAATAACAGGGCTGAGTTTAAACAAAATAAAATTGTTGTGTTTAAACAAAACATTGCTTTTTTAACGGTAAAGGAAATTAAGTGTTGTGTTTTAAACGTTAAATAATTTAACAACTTTGTATCTATAACTGGTTAAACGATGCATTACCAACTACAATATGGAACAAATTTCATCCCAAATCATAGTTTGCCAGTACGAAGTTTTAACCAAAATCTCCCCCTACGAAAATCCTGCAAAAGCACGAGTTCCCCTTCTCCCATCCCCAAGGATGACGAATGAGACAGACACAAAGAAACCAGCCTTAGCTCTGACCCTCCCTCCTGCAAACAAGATATTGCCTTACTCCCGTCACTTATCATTACCTCGCTTGTCGTCCTGGTCTTCTTGGAATGCTTGTATTGAGGTAAAGTCGTCCAATTTACTGTACTTCCACTAGGAGTGACTGGCGATGTTCTGCACTCGAATAAGATTCATACACACACACACACACACACACACACACATATATATATATATATATATATATATATATATATATATATATTTATATATATGTGGGTGTGTGTATATATATATATGAATGTATATATATATATATATATATATATATATATATATATATATATATATATATAAAAAACACACACACACATATATATATATATATGTATATATAAACACACACATGTATATATATATATATATATATATATATATATATATATATATATATATATATAAACACACATGTATATATATATAAACACACACACATGTATATATATATATATATATATATATATATATATATATATATATATATGTATATATATATATATATATATGATAAATTTTGCACATTTTTACGTGTTTTTCATATTCAAATAAGCCATATATATTTTTGATATATTAATGTCTGGATTCTCTTAACGACCTCGGGATCAGAGCCCCAGGCGAAATCACACAAAGACAAGAGCTTGGCTCCGGCCGGGAATCGAACCCTGGTCGGCAAGCTTATATAGACAGTGACCAAGTGGGTTAGTCACTGTCTATATAAGCTTGCCGACCAGGGTTCGATTCCCGGCCGGAGCCAAGCTCTTGTCTTTGTGTGATTTCGCCTGGGGCTCTGATCCCGAGGTCGTTAAGAGAATCCAGACATTAATATATCAAAAATATATATGGCTTATTTGAATATATATATATATATATATATATATATATATATATATATATATATATATATATATATATATATGTATAAGTATTCATGTAATTCACATTGAAGGCGATTGCCTTAGTGGCGTCAATGTGTTTCCTACAGGAATCCTCCTATTTTCCTAGCTTCTCTGTTTTTTAGGTGTAAGCCTTTGGTTAAAAAAACGATCATTAATCCTTTTATTTCATTAATTCACAACAGCACTGTTTCAACAGAACTAGGTCTTTAACAGGTGATTAATAGTTAACATAAGTTTACAATTCTTTTTATATTTCAGGTTTTACAAAGATTATGATTAGTTATGTTGAAATTTTAAATAATTAATCGTATGTTTATATGTATAAATAGATTTTGTAGAGATTGCTTGGCACTTCTGGACAGACACAGGCTCTGTGCAGCAATGCACATCATAGTTACATTGATAGACATAGAATCTACCGTCTGGAATCTAATATTTGACAGGCATCTTGACATGAAGGCAACAAGTATTATCAAACGAGTGGTGTCAAATCTCTCTCTCTCTCTCTCTCTCTCTCTCTCTCTCTCTCTCACAGAATCTACCGTCTGGAATCTAATATTTGATAGACATCTTGACATGAAGGCGACAAGTATTATCAAACGAGTGGTGTCAAATCTCTCTCTCTCTCTCTCTCTCTCTCTCTCTCTCTCTCTCACACACACACACAGAATGTACCGTCTAGAATCTAATATTTGACAATCATCTTGGCATGGAAGGCGACAAAGTATTATCAAACGAGTGGTGTCAAATCTCTCTCTCTCTCTCTCTCTCTCTCTCTCTCTCTCAGAATCTACCGTCTGGAATCTAATATTTGGCAGGCATCTTGACATGAAGGCGACAAGTATTATCAAACGAGTGGTGTCAAATATCTCTCTCTCTCTCTCTCGCTCTCTCTCTCTCTCTCTCTCTCTCTCTCTCACACACAGAATCTACCGTCTGGAATCTAATATTTGACAATCATCTTGTCATGGAAGGCGACAAAGTATTATCAAACGAGTGTTGTCAAAATCTCTCTCTCTCTCTCTCTCTCTCTCTCTCTCTCTCTCTCTCACACACACAGAATCTACCGTCTGGAATCTAATATTTGACAATCATCTTGGCATGGAAGGCAACAAAGTATTATCAAACGAGTGGTGTCAAATCTCTCTCTCTCTCTCTCTCTCTCTCTCTCTCTCTCTCTCGTTTATTATCCCTCAATCTCAATCCTTTTCGCCCAGTCATTTTCTTGTTCCCCAGCGTCTAGCGGCTCCTCTTCCAGGCGATTACTTTAAAAGCATACGGGCTCCATTTGTCTTCATTCCGGCTTTCATCCCTTTCAGAACTGCCATGGTAATAGAGAGGGTTACCTAAATAATTGCCTCTAATTTGTCTTCGAAATCTCATTCCTCCCTGCAAAGGAATAACAAAAAAAAATAGAAGCAGAAGGGAAAAAAAATAAAACTTTTAAATGCCACAAGAGGAGGGTCCAGCCCGTATCTTTTCGTTCGACTCGCAGCAGAAAGTTCCAAACTCTTCCATTTTCTTTCTTCTGCCTCTGAAGTCATTTAGGCACTTTTTCTGTAGCGCTGCTGATGATGTTACAAGAATTATTTACGAGTTAGGATTTCACTTGTCCTCATTCTTGCTTCCCCCCCCCCCCTTTTTTTTTTACAGTGTAGTGTTTTTCCTTTCTTATATTACTTTATCTTGACTGATACTTTCAAATATTTCTAACAACCTCGCTTTAGTATATACATTCTTTTAATAGTATGTTTTATTTTATAGCAATGCATTGATAATTGATTAATATACAATATAATATATATATATATATATATATATATATATATATTCCTTTTGGAGTGTGAATACCTTAACTAAGTGAAAAGGCTTGTGTATTACCATGATCAACAAAACTGTAATAATAATAATTATAATAATAATAATAATATCAAAATTTAAAATTCCCACGGTTCTTTGTCATATTTCTTCAATATTGATTACAAACTTAAATAACCATGAAACATTATTCGCAATTTTTACGTTATTAATGGGCTTATTGATTTTAATTCAACTTTGATGAGTGAGAGACTAAAATGAACTACGTTTACGATACATAAATTCGTCTTGTAATATTCTATTACTCTTTTCACGTTTGCTTCAGCCTTTCGTGTATAGAATACAACAATATTTAAATTCCCAGCGTGAATTTATTAAGCGTACTTATCAAATTGAATTAAATCCTTTTCGTGTGCTACCAAATGTAAGATATTTATATAAACATTGAATAATATTGTAGTGGCCTATTGGAAACGTCCCTACCTTGTGTTCTACTGGACTGGAGTTCGAGTCCCCCTTAAGCTCTATAGTTTCTTGTAGTTTCTGCAACCCTTACCATCGTTGTGAGATCCTATAGGTCTACTTGCTGAGTTATCAGCAGCCATTGCCTCACTCTCCCCGGTCCTAGCTTGGGTGGAGATGGTTCTTGGGCGCTGATAATATGTACAAATGGTCAATCTGTAGGGCATTGTCTTGATAGCTAGGGCAATGTCACTGTTCCATGCCTCTGCTATTCATGAGAGGCCTTTAAAACCAAAACAGAGACCCGTGTCTCGCCAAAGTTCACAATTTATTTACATTGATATTATTATTATTATTATTTTTATTATAATTATTACTTGATAAGCTACAACCCTAGTTGGAAAAGCAGGGAAAATAGCCCAGTGAGGAAAGGAAACAAGGAAAAATTAAATATTTTAAGAACAGTAAAAATTCACCCGTTTACTTTTAGGGCTGGGTGTAGGATTTTCAAGATAATCATTGAACCCATTTATATCGATGTTCCAGAGAGAGAGAGAGAGAGAGAGAGTTACAAGGAGTTACAAGGATTTTGGATGTCTCAAAGACTTTTTAGTCCATCCGTAGAGACTATTTGCTCTTGGATAAAGCAATTTAGTTTAAACGTTTAGAAAGTTTTCATGATCTTGTCTAACTTATTCTTGAATTCGTTTACCGTGTCACTGTTCACTACATCCTCTGGAAGTCTGTTTTATGTATTTGCTATTTTGTATATAAAGAAATTACCACATTAGTGATATTTTCTCATTTCAATTCCAGTTTGTATCCGTTACCTCTGGACTGAGTTGTGCTAAGCGTGAAGAGGTGGTTGTAGTCTACATTTGTTAGAGAGAGAGAGAGAGAGAGAGAGAGAGAGAGAGAGAGAGTGAGAGAGAGAGCATAAAATTTTAGTTAAGTTGATACAAAAAAATAGGCATAAATCAAAAGAAACAAAAAACTAGCTCTCCATAAAGAGATGAAGATTCTCATGCCGGGAGGAAAAAAGTGAGGAAGGATCAATTTTTTTTGTTATGTACTGGGCGAGGAAAGGCACGCAGCCAGAAAATTAGATGTCTTAGTTATTTTTTGACTGAGAGAAAGAGAGAGAGAGAGAGAGAGAGAGAGAGAGAGAGAGAGCGCATATAATTTCAATCTTGTACACAAAAATAGGCAGAGAGAGAGAGAGAGAGAGAGAGAGAGAGAGAGAGAGCATATAATTTCAATCTTGTACACAAAAATAGGCAGAGAGAGAGAGAGAGAGAGAGAGAGAGAGAGAATAAAATTTCAGTAAGTCGGTCTCAAAAACAATCGCAGAGAGAGAGAGAGAGAGAGAGAGAGCGCATATAATTTCAATCTTGTACACAAAAATAGGCAGAGAGAGAGAGAGAGAGAGAGAGAGAGAGAGAGAGAGAGAGAGCATATAATTTCAATCTTGTACACAAAAATAGGCAGAGAGAGAGAGAGAGAGAGAGAGAGAGAGAGAATAAAATTTCAGTAAGTCGGTCACAAAAATAGTCGCAGAGAGAGAGAGAGAGAGAGAGAGAGAGCGAATCTTGTGGTCTAAGCCTCTAGGAGCCCCAGGGAGCTCCTTCATGAGTGTGTGTATTTTGGCTCAAGAGGAAGCGATGTGTCCTCAACTGGACAAGAAAAATAGCGCTGGTCAAGAGGGAGTCTTTGGCCCAGTCCTTAAGACAAATATTGACAGAAACTGATCTTTTACTTTGTGGAAAACGCCGATTCGATCTCTAATTCCTGGTATTTCTTAAAAAAATTTCTTTAACTTCTCTCTCTCTCTCTCTCTCTCTCTCTCTCTCTCTCTCTCTCTCTCAGAAGATATGCGACTTCCTGAGAAGTCCCAGCAATATTCTGGATTCCTTCCTGTCGCCTTCTTGCTTTCTTTCTTTTGACCTCTCCAACTGTGTCTCCTCTCAAAGAGTTCGTAATTCTTGCTCGCACTAGAGCACATGGTGTGTATGTGTTTGTGCGTGTATATGTGTAGTCAACTGGTTATTATGCTTGCAATACCAGGACATACTGCTATGTGTGTGTAGTCAAGTGGTTGTTAATCTTGCAATACCAGGACATACTACTATGTGTGTAGTCAAGTGGTTCTTATTCTTGCAATACCAGGACATACTATTATTACCCCAATGATTACGCCCCTGTTGCCTTAAGCTATGAATTAGTCGGGTAAAAAGGACACAAGGGCTTGCAGTTTCATCCCAAATTATGATGAAAACCAAAAGGTTAAGTTAGGCTGCGTTGCGTCTATGCAGTTCTTAGGTGAGTGGCCACCAAGAATAGACAAACCATGTCGATTAGCAAGACCATTGAGCATTCGTTGGCCAGGGTATGAGGCTAGTAAACTCATCCCATAAATACTGGCAGATATAGAGAAAGGTTAAACCATTTTAAGATGCATCCCTCTATACACACCCACCATATATATATATATATATATATATAACAGAGACAACAAATGAAGCCGTTTCTAGTTCACTGCAGGACAAATGCCTAAGTCATGTCTATATTCATGTCTGGAGTTTGGGCAGTTTCCATCACCAAGCTGGGCACTACCTTTCACAACGTTAAGGTACCCCACTCAGATATGGTATATAGTGCTGTGTATATATATATATATATATATATATATGTATATATGTATATGTGTATATATATACATGCGAGTATATGCAAGTGCGCATATACGAGTTTTTATTTTTGCTTGATTATTTCCTTTCTAACCAGTTTTGGAGTCTCCTTGTATACGCCTGCGTGTGCAAAAGTTTTTGTGCTATGTTCGCGTTTGCCTTTTCCGTTTCTGAACACCAGACATTTTTGTTTGTCTGTCTGCGTGTCTTCCTGCCTCTCTCTCTCTCTCTCTCTCTCTCTCTCTCTCTCTCTCTCTCTCCTCTCCAATTCCTCGTACTTAGTGGAAAGGTGATTTTTTCCCCTGAAGTATTTACAGTTCAAGACAACTCGAGGGGAATTATGGGGATTGTACCCCATCAGGAGTCGATGCTCCTTTCTTTACACTTCTGTCTTCTTGTCAAGCTATTGATCTTTAAGAACTCTCGAAGACTTACGAAGAGGATCTGCAGATTCTGCGCACAATTAGTCATAAATACATACATACAGTGATACACACACACACACGAACATTTGGAATTGTACGTGTGGGTATGAGAAAGTTTATAGGGAGAGCATCAGTTTCTTCCAATCACGAATTAGATTGTTGATTGAAGTAATGATATAATTTTGTTGTATATTCAACTGCTTTATGCCGGATGGTGGCAATGAAATACAACGCCTTCAGGCTTTGAGGTGTGGCTTAGCCTTCAAGAACCTGGGGCTAGAATAATTCAGTTACTTGGGCTGCCCATGCGTGAATGCATATACATATGTATATATATATATATATATATATATTATAAATAAATAAATAATATATATATATACATATATGTATATATATACATATATATATAAATATATATATATATATATATATATATATATATAAATATATATAAATATATATATATATATATATATAATATATACTATAGTATATATATATATATATATATATGTATATATATACATATATGTATATATATATATTTATATTTATATATATTCATATATGTATACTATATATATATATATATGTATATATATATATATATACATATATATAAAATGTTATAATGTATGTTTTATAGATATGTGTGATTATTTTTATGTTCCCAAATTGTTATTGATAGAATTGCCTAGTTATCGTTCTTAGAGGTCAACGTTAAAGCTCGAAAAATATACCATTTCTTACTATCATAAGAATAACGGAATAAGTCAAAACAAGCGCTACTGTAGGAAGTCAGTGCGTGTTCTTTAAACATATTATTAATTAATAAACTCATTTTGCTCTTAACTCCACATCCTATTTTTTACTTCAATGCATTTTATTCAAAATCGAATTAATTTTGTCCGTTTTGGGTCATACACCACATTTCCACAAATTTTTGTTGAAATTGGTTCAGTAGTTTTGTTGTTTATGTTTTTCAACAAACATAAATGAAAGAACAAAATATTTTCCATTTATTTAACATTGCGATTATTTTCACAGTACAGATGCGTACTTTTACGTTGATTCACTTTATCCAAAAGATGCAGATTCATCCTTGGATCATACCCAACATGACTACCAAGTGTGGTTAAAATCGATACTGTAGTTTATTTGTAAAATTACACTTAAATAAATAAACGACGACAGGGGTGAATACATAACATACCCTTTGTAGAATCTTCAATATTGGCTAAGGCAATAAGGCTCAAGCAGACAAGAAAGAAAAGGCAATAAATATCAAGCAGACAAGAAAGAAAAGGCAATAAGGCTCAAGCAGACAAGAAAGAAAAGGCAATAAATATCAAGCAGACAAGAAAGAAAAGGCAATAAGGCTCAAGCATACAAGAAAGAAAAGGCAATAAGGATCAAGCAGACAAGAAAGAAGAGGCAATAAATATCAAGCAGGCAAGAAAGAAAAGGCAATAAGGATCAAGCATACAAGAAAGAAAAGGCAATAAGGATCAAGCATACAAGAAAGAAAAGGCAATAATTATCAAGCAGACAAGAAAGAAAGGGCCATAAATATCAAGCAGACAAGAAAGAAAAGGCAATAAGGATCAAGCAGACAAGAAAGAAAGGGCAATAACGATCAAGCAGACAAGAAAGAAAAGGCAATAAGGATCAAGCATACAAGAAAGAAAAGGCAATAATGATCAAGCAGACAAGAAAGGAAATTTCAACAATCTACTTTTTTAAGAGAAATGTAAAAATAAATATTGTGGAAATGAGAGAAACGTATTTGTCGCTAATAGAGTTGAATTGAGTTAAATTCCCCGATTAAAAGGATTCTTCTCTGGACTAAGGATTTATACAGATTTATGGAGGATTCTAAATACTTATTAAACCTCTTTTTAACGAAAAATAGGAAGTAAAATTAAATGTCTCTGTTGAATAGTGTAATGCACGTATATTTTATACACGCTCATACACTCTAATGCCATTGCTCTTTTTTTCTCTTTCGCTCTTTCGCGCTTTGATAGAGAGAGAGAGAGAGAGAGAGAGAGAGAGAGAGAGAGAGAGAATTATGGTGTATGATTGTGTATGAAATACACGCGCATTACAATAGATATTAGACACAGCTCATTCTACACAGAAACAGAATGAAAAGGAGAGTAAAAAATATGCTATAATATATCTTAATTTCAAATACAGCCTCTTGCTTTCTAATTATGAAAAGAAAAAAAAAACGAGGATAGAGGATTTGGTTGTGATTTACTCTCAACCTCGACCTTATAACAATATTTCTGTATTTGAGGTAAAATTCTATTTTTAACAATATTTATATAATGTAAAAATTGACGTTAGGTTAAAAATAACTTAAAAAGATGAATAAAGTTTATTTTTCAACATTAGCTACAAGTTACAGGTAGGCCTAATGGTGATATTACCTAAATAAACTACATATTAATGAAAATTTGGGCCTCAAGGTTGAAGGAAATGGCAGGCGTAGTGAATATTACAGAAGTGATAAGATTGTCATGACTGAGATGGTGGGGCAGTATTGAGGAAGGATAAGCCCGTGTCTTACGTAAGGTTTTGCAATATAAAACGAACGTAACGAAGGATGTATGGTGGGAATAGAGTGAGAAGGCCTTGGGAGTAACCTGTTAAGGGGAGAGCATCGAGAGATAGGATGATAATTAGATAGCGAGATAAGGTGAAGGATGATATGGAGAGAAGAGGTTTGGTGGAAGAGGATGCCTTTGATAAAGGCATTGGAGAGGGCGCATCAGGCAACCGACCCTTTAATGTAAGGATAACTGTTGGGAAGAAGTTGAAGGAAGTGGCACTAAATGAGTTAAGCCTTCTGCTATCTCAGCAAGTACTTTGATCTAAGGTTGCTGATCCAATGGATATTTTCTTGACCTAACCAAGTGCTGATGCAAATTTACAGTTGGTAACCCTTACAGTTATCAATTTTGAATCAAAAGAACCGTGAAATCGGATCAATTAATACGACTATGTATATATATAAATGTGTATATGTATATATATATGTATATATATATATATATATATATATATATTTATATATATATTTATATATATATATATATATATACATATATGTAATATATATACATATATATATGTATATATATATACAGTATATATATATGTATATATATATAATATATATATATATATATATATATATATATATATATATATACATATATACATATATACATATATATATATGTATATATTTATTTATGTATAAATACATACATACAAACCCTAATGGACATCTATCAAGTGCGTCGTATTCCCACAAATAGATATATTTCACAGCTTACACTGTGGGATCCGTAAAAGAACATTTATCTTAGAATTTAATCCACATACGTATGTTTACCAGACATCCGGTAAAGGAACCCTGTGGCTATGTACATTCTCAGATGCACCATTTAAATAACTGCAGCAATTTCTCCTTTTCTTAAAAAAAAAAAAGTAAAAAAGAAAAAAAAAAGTTCGCCATATTATCCTCTTTAATTACATGTCAACAGAACTTCCTCTAATATATTCTGCCGACAAAGAGCCCCTTTTACTCTGTTCCTTTTTTTTTTTTTTTTTTTTTTCTATTTCGCATCCTTTGTCAGTAGGTATTTAACTGGTGATCCACGGAATGCGTGCGGTAATTAACTCCGTAAACAGTGAAGCAATTAGTCAGCAAATTAGTCTAGTCATTTGCCTGATAAACGATTCAATTACGTAATCATTTGGCGGGAGCATTTATTAGCTATTACGCGAAGTTTAAGGCGTTTATATGTACGTAGCATATAAAGCCAGGGATGTTTGTGATACTGCTGTATACTGATAAAATGACAAATATATTTTCTGGGGTGTTAAAGGTATACGTGTCCAATTCCTGGTTGGTAACATCGCGTAATTCCTAGAACACACACACACACACACACACACATATATATATATATATATATATATATATAAATATATATATATAAATATATATATATATATATATATATATTTGAATATCTATATATATATAAATATCTATATATATATATATATATATATATATATAATTTGCTTTATATATTTAAATATCTATATAAATATATATAATATATATATATAAATAATATATATATATATATACACACACACACGAGTGGT
>NC_090726.1:189501398-189556353 GCF_036898095.1 Palaemon carinicauda
ATTTCTTTTCTTGCCTTTCTCCAAAGGGGGCAAGATGCCGGTAGCAGGATATGGACATCCCTCTAAGGAAGTATGGGACTGGCCTTAGAAGGGTATGGGATTCCAAGCCTAAATGGCCCGTATGAACTATACAGTACAATTTAATGTATTTATTAACTTATTCAATTTTACTTAAGGAGATATAACTTCTTATTGTGTTACCATGGCTCTCAATGCTATTTCAAAGTTACTTTAATAACTATATCAATGTATTCAACCTTAGTATAGGTTAATTCATTTGTTATGATTATTGAACTTTTTTTAATCGCTCTATATAACGTTGGATTATCAATTGTTATCAATTAGCCAATACTAGATTGAAGTTTTTCTTATATTCATTCATATATACTTATTTACTTACATACATACATACATACATACACACACACATACATATATATATATATATATATATATATATATATTTATATATATACATACATACATACATATATATGTATATAATATACAATAAATATAAATATATATGTGTGTATACACTATATACATATATATATATATATATATATATATATATATATATATATATATATATATATATATATATATTTATATATATATATAGAAGACAAAATGGTATGAAACGAAAGAATAAAAATCTCTGAGCAGCCCTGGGAAAGCATAAATCTGAAAAAGAGTAGTCAGTCATAGAGAGAGAGAGAGAGAGAGAGAGAGAGAGAGAGAGAGAGAGAGAGAGAGAGAGAGAGAGAGAGAGAGAGAGTTGAATATACATTTCTAGCATAACTCAAGAGCTGGCCTGGTTTCTTCTCGGCGGTGCCTCGGGGGAAATCATAGAGCCACTTATGTTATAACTGTCTTATAACTGTTGGCCAGACGTCGTCCACTGCCACCTGGCATTAGGGAAAGGGCTGGCAATACCCACGGTCCCAAGTCGATTTCTTCCGCCGAGTGCCAGTGTGGAGTACGGATGGAGGGTAGGAGGTATGAGGGGGTGTAGAAGGTAGGGGGATGTATAAGGTAGGGGAGGGGATAAGGTACGGATTAGGTGAGTATAAGATGCTCGAGGAAAGATAATAACTTTCAGACTTTGTCTGCTATTTTAGCAGGTTTACGTGCTACGGTAAGAATATGGACTGGAGGGGACATAAAAAATAACAAAACTTAAAAATACACTTTTATGCAAATATTTTTCATGGAGAGTACGGAGTTACTCTACATGGAATTCATATAGCTGGAGGTTAATGAACAAAGGGATCTTAGAAGGAAAAATGTAAATGTGGGGCTGTTTAAAGTAAATGGTTTACCAGGCGGTTAATGAAATTAACATTCTTAAGGTATACTGAATGACAAAAGAGGATGGAATAGTGCAAGATTGAGAATAATTGTATGACTGATAATTGTAAACATAGGGAGGGTAATTATACAGTTGAAGAATGGATAAATTCCAAGAGTTTAAAGGTTTAAAGGCCGTTCATGAATGGCAGAAGCAAGGGACAGTGACATTGCCCTATCAAGCAGGACAATGCCCTAGAGATTGACCATATATACAAATGATCAGTGCCCAATCCCTCTTTCCCTCCCAAACTAGGACCAAGGAGGACCAGGCAATGGCTGTTGATGACTCAGCAGGTACACCTATAGGCTCCCCAAAAACCCCATCCTTAGCTCAGAAGGATGGTGAAGTTGCAGCGACCAAAGAAACTAACGAGTTTGAGCGGGACTCAAACCGCAGTCTGGCGTTCCCCAGTCAGGGGCATTACCACATCAGATGGGATTAACAGTAAGATGCTGAGGAGGCCTACAGTACCAACAGTGTGATTGAAAGGTTGACCAGGGTTTTTAAGATAATGACTGAATAACATTAAAGTTCTGGAAAAATGGATTAGGGTAAAAATTGTCAAAATTCCCAACACAAAATCATGAAAGTAAAACTTTATGAGTTATTGGATGCAACAAACATTCGTACACTGTTAAAAATTTGTATTAAAGAAATGGTAAATGCATGGCAACATTTATTTCAGGATCTTTACCGTTTTAAAAACGGATATATTGATATTACGGTCACCAACCCGTAAAATATAAGGACAAAGTATGGTAAAATTACGGTCGCCTGTATTTTACTGAAATACGGCTAAGAACAGTATCTTTACATAGAATTTCTGATTAAATTTACTGTTCTTTTAACTGTGTACCTTGAAAATGTAAGGTAACATTTTTTATTGCGAAAACAATAAAAAAGGGGGATTAGTAACATAAAACTGTGTATTTAAAGAAACGCGGGGGTTTATGGAACAGTTATGAAAATTTTTAATGTCAAGAGGAAAATATGTATAGTATTTAAAATATATATACCTATAAAATCCTGGATAATACAAGTATTGCTATTAGTATTATCAATATGATTATCATTTTTTTTTTTTCTAAAATGCCAATAAACTGAGCAATTATAAGCGATACACTCAAAAAATATCAAAGCTGAATTTGCAGCCTAGAAATAACATTAAATCTTTAAATGAATGCAGTTAAAGAACTGCTAAAACTGAATATACCTATACAGGAAAAACAGCAATCTTAAAACTGCATATAGTGAGAAAATTCCGACTGAGAAAGGAGTTAGACAGGGAGACACAATCTCTCCTAAATAATTGACAGGATGCCGAGAAGTTTTTAAGAATTTATATTGGAAAAATATAGGAATCAACATCAATCGGGAATGCCTTCAACAACTTAAGATTTGTATATGACATAGTTCTGTTCAGTGAATCATTAGAGGAATTACAAAAGACGATAGATTTGAGAAAATAGAAATGTAAGATTGAAAATGAATGTGAGTAAAATTAGGATAACGTTCAATGAAAATGCAGAGGCAACAAATTAGGGTTATGATCAAATGAACCTCTAGAGATTGTTAATAAATATACATATGTAGGAAAAGCCAGTAAGTGTTTCCCCAAGACATGAGACCAAAATTAAAAGGACATGAATGGGATGGAGAGCTTTTGGTGAACTAAATGAGATTTTAAAAGTAAAATACCACTGTCTTTAAATAGAAAAAAGTATTTAATCAGATGATCCCAACAGATTAACTTATTGATCAGACGCTTGGAGCCTGACTAAAGACTTAGAACACAAGAGTAATGATGGAAACAACACTAAGAGACAGAAAAAGAGCAACATGGATAGTGGTATGTGATTAGGTCTTGCAGATGAAGACAGATGATTGCACGGATGGAGAAATAAAATCCCGAGTTGTAGATTACATTTATTCCACACAGCAAAGGGTTATGCAGTAATCTTGAATGTCTCACCTTTCTAGGTGAGGTCGAGGGGGAAGTTCTTGTGGAAAACGTTTAAAACTTGCGGCAATTGAAAGGCTTACTCGAAGGTGGCGTGGCATTGGGTGGGCTGCCCTGCTTGGCATTCATTTACTGTTAGCAACATGTGTCGTAGTGGCCCACTCGGCCATAGTGTCTACACGTGGCCTTGTTAGCAGGACACTTTAAGGTCTTACGCCAGTGTCCCTTGCTGCCACAGTTTCCACATATGCTGTTGGCAGCTGGACACTTTTCTGAAGAGCTGTGCTTTTTTGTACAGAAAAAGCCCGAAGTGTCCCTGTTAGGGTTTAGATGAGAAATAGTACCTTTGCTCGCATGTCCTTTGGTTTTTTTTGTAGGTAAAGACAGTACACAATTTATAAGGAGAGGCACGTATGGCAATGGTGGCTGTCCTTGTGGACTCATAGGAGTGACATTTATGGACCAAGGTGGGCAATAAAGCTAAAAAGTCCAGGGCAATAAGTTTTTGTGTGAGCTCCTCGTCTCTGACTCCCATGATGATGATCATCTTTAGCCAAGTTTCTTCGCAAGCAGCAGACTGGCCAGGACAGACATCGATTTCTTCAGCTACGTGCTTCAGTCTGACGTAGAAATCGCTGAAACTTTCCCTTTCCCTCTGTTTGCAGGAAAGCAGGTCCCTGCAACGTAAAGCTTCATTTGGCAGGTTCTTGATGCGTTCCTGAAGAACATTCAAGACTTCCTCCACGCTCCAATCTGTGTCTGGTGGCACGTAGTGTGTGTGTTTGAGTATCCTTTGGGTCTCCAGGCTGAGGTACATGCTAAGTTGTATTAACTGCTTCCTGATAGGTAAAGTCCCTAGGTCCGCCATTACACTGTAGTAGTCCCAACGTCTACACCATTCCCTAAACACTTGATATGTGGCGTTAGGACGTAAGGGCAGTGGGTCTGGCGAAAACAATGAGGATTGGGTTGGAAGTTGTTGCGAGTCCGGTGCTGTTGCTTGCTGATGGGCAGGGTTGATCTAGGGTAGCTGAAACAAGGCAGTGAAATGCTGGGCATCCTCCACACTTCTTGAGTTGTCCTCTTGGTGGCATAGTTCTTCTTCATGACGACGTTAATCCTGCTCTCTTCGACGTGTAGCCAACTCAGCCTGTCAAGATTCCTCCAGGTACTTGGCAAGCAGCCTTAACTCCCCACCTGAAGCTAATGAAGGTGCGGTGAGAGCAAAGGTGGGGTTTCTAGTGTTGAAAAACCTGGTGGGGTTCGACGGTCTGTTGGTGAGGCTTGGTAGGCAGGCAACTGGCGATCGTCATTGTCCTGATCATGTTACATATCCCCAGATTTGTCTTGATAAGATTTAGAAGATATTATAAATCATTTTAAGCTATTGCCCACAATTTAAAAGATAAGACAAAAAGATGAGAGACTTCAATGGATTGACAAGCTAAGAATATTTGTGGGTATAAACTGGCATAGAAAGACCATAACCAAAAGCGTGTGGAATTCCTTTGTTGTACAGTGGACTACCAATGGCTGTAGATGATGAACATGAACGAGAGGAGCTATCTGGATCAAAGGACCTCCATCATCCATCTTTCTGCCCTGTGATCCTCAATCTTTTCCCATGCCTCTACTATGTCCTTGATTCTGGTGTGCTTAAAAAGGCTGGTTTGGCATATTTTTTGAGGACAGAAGCTTAAAGTCGGGTACTGCTCCTTTGAGCTGGTTTACAGGGCTGTGAATAGCTTTAGCATGACCTGAGGTGGAGGCTTGTGGTTGCTGAAAGGACATGGCTCAATGTAACAGGGAGTCTGACTGTCCTTTCTCCATTGTTACTTCTACCTTCGCTGGTGGAATAAGGGAAGGAGACCTTAAGTGAGGAGTTATGTAGATTTAACCATTCTCGGCAGTCAATCGGCTTGTCAAAATAAGAAATAATGACGTCTTGGTGGGTAAGGACCAAATTAGCCTATTGGTTGGCTGCCTGGTGCAACAGGAACTCTACTGCCTTTGCCTTGTCAAAAGAATATCCTTCAGGGTTTCCGTGTTCTCAGGGTCAGAAAAGTCATTGGTGTCGATTAAGTAGTCAATTGTTCCTGACCAGTAGTCAAGCCGAGAGGCCACTTGCATAATTCACCATGGCCATGGCTTCACTACATGATGACTCCACTGCCAAGAAAGAGATGAACGATATCGCCAACCGTTCTATCGATACACCAAGCGTCAAGGTAGATACTGCAGGATCCAGAGAGAGGTGAAGGGAGAGCCTCCTGCATGCGGTAATACTTCTGCCTCATAAAGGCCGCAGGAATCAAGCGGGTTGATCAACCCGCCATCAAGGAATCTTTCTCTCTAGAAACTTTTGCATCCACCTTGTCTAAAGCTTTAACGGCCTGAATTGACAAAGAAAGCTCTAGACGAGGTCTAGAGCTACCAAGTCCTTGGCAAAGGCGGTCGATAGCCACCTTCCTGACTTTAGGAGAAAATAGACACACTCAAACTGTACACCTCTTAATACACTGAAGGACTTGGAGGAAAATCAAGTCAGACTTGCCTTCTGAAAGAACTGGCAAGTTGTAATCGGGTTCATCCCTCTTGGGGATCATCCCCAGTCAGCCCCAAGAGAGGTCATCATCAATAACAATGTCTCTCCACCCCACCCTGATGGATGACCAAGACTCTGGAGGAATGGAAGAGAGTCCTTGTTTCGTTCCTCAATGGACCGAGGGACCTAGATCCGCTTAAGCATCCTCAGCTTTGTAGGATGGGATGACTTGAGGATTGCCTTCTAGTCCTTACTCTCTTTGCTATGGGATGCTGCCCTTATGGGACATCCTCAACCTTAACAGGTTGACCGTAACCTTCATCCTTCCTTCGTCTCTTGGCCAACAGGGAGTGATCAGAAGCAAACTCGATCACTGAAAGGTGGTAGTTGTCTACCAAGGAGATCTCCCTTGGAGAAAGATATCTGCTATGAGTCCTCACGCGGATTTTTCCTCTAAGAGGCATGCCCCATGTCTTTTCCCTATTACGTCTCCTGGAGTCCAATACGATGGGAACAAGATGCTGGTTGAATTCTAGTATAACTGGTCTGGATGATTTAGCTTTAGAGACTGGAGACGCAATAGGGGAGGGATGTCTGACTTGTTTTGAAGACTCGCGTCTTATTGGCTAGGTTCTGTGGTAGGTGCCTTCCACAGGAGATGAGGGTTCCAGTGAAGAACGTTCATAAGATGTGCCTAGAGTGTTCTGGGGCACGTTCTATTAAGGCGGACTTAGAAGTAGAATGCTCCAAACATCAAGAAACACTCATGGTGCGTTCAAAATAGGATCTCAAAGATCTGTCTGGTGAAGTATACTTTGCATGGTCAGAATCAAGCGCTCAGGAGATACATGTCAAGAGAGTTTGGAACCCATGCATCTAGTGTATTCAGCAGTGACATGTCTAGTGTGTTCAGGGGTGATGCGTCTAGCCCATTCAGGGGTGCCGCATCTTGTGTGTTCTGGAGCTATGTGCATAGTGCATTCATAAGTAAAATGCCTACAGTGATCATGAGATGCACGTCCAGCGCATTTTGATAATATGCATCAGGAAGAGGTGCATGCAGGCAAAGCACGACTACAAGAAGGGTCGTGTCAGTGGCAGGAGTACTGAGGTGAGGCACATTTGGGTGAGGCGTATGGGGTGAGGTGATTCCAAAAGAGGAGCTCACAAACTAAGTGCATTTGGAAGAAAGGCATCTGGAGGTCAGACGTGTTCTGATGAGGTATGTCTAAGAGTAGAGCTCCAAGAAGAAGAGCGTCTGGGGGTTGAGGCGCCTAAAGTTGAGGAACATCTAGAAGTAGAACTCGAAGGAGAAGCATGTCTAGAGGTTGAGGCGCACCGAGGAGAGATGAGTAGGGTTGAAGAGCATCTAGAAGAGGGGTGCCAGGAGGTTAAGGCGTAGTGGGGTGAGGTGCATCCAGGAGAAGCACTGGAAGGTGAGACGCATCTGAAAGAAGCACGTTGGGGTGAGGGGCTTCTGGGTGAGGCACTAGTCGTTGAGGCACTCAATGGTGAGGCACATCTGGATGAGGCTCATCTGGAAGAGGGCGAGTTATCCTTGGAGGATCCTGCTGAAGGTGGCGAAGAGTTGGTTCACCTGACTGCTCAGGAGGAGGAGACCTCCTGTGAGGGTGAAGTTCAGGCAGTTGCCTACAAGTCCCGTGGGAGGGTGTTTCCCTCTGAAAAGACACTTGGAAGAACATGTCTCCCTCTGAAACCTCTGAAGGTGGCTAGTGGACAACTGAAGACTTCCAGGAGATACTGAAGAGCTGACATCCTCCAAAGCAGGGGCTCCTACGGCTGTCTAGACGACAGAGCCTACTGCAGCTTCTCCTCAGAAGGGAAACCCTTGATACCCCTCACATTTTTAAGAGGAAGGCTCTCCCTGAGAAGGAGGCCCTACTGTTTCACTAGGGGAAACGGAAGGAACCCCCTTGCCCCTGGGATTGCCCTAATGTTAATGGGTTGCCACTCTTGCTCGATTGGTCCCTAGAGAAAGCCAAAGGAGAAGAGTCAGAGGGCAATGTACCAGATTGAAAAAAAAAAGTCCAGCATTTTTAGACCTCAAAGATGAAGCTGAATGCATAGAATCCCTTTTGGACTTCTTCCTCCTCCAGCCATACTTCTCCCAATGGAAGGATGACCACTCCCGACACTCGTTGCAAGGGGAGGCCTGCCTATAGGAATGTCCTCTACAGACTGGGCACAACTAATGAGGATACATCGCTTTAGCACTTGTAAAAGTGCCGCCGGACTTAGGTGGCATCCCTGATCACTTTTACAGGCAAATTTTAAGACAAAATCAGTCACACTTGTATTTGTAAACATGCTGGAAATACAAGAAGATTGTGTTAAAAAAAAAGCTGTCATATCCCAGTCTGAGAAAACGTCCATCCTCACTGATGGCTAATATCTAAGTGATTTGTCAGTGAACAAGCGCAGGGGGAAGGGGTGCTATTGCCTACCTGCTATCGGCTGGTTGTTGACAACTCGTTAAAATTCTTAACTGCCATATTCCAAGCTTCGCTGTTATCGTTCTCATATATAAAGAATGAGGGTTTGTATTCAAGTAGGAACAACTACAGTTTCATGGTATTTCAAAGTACTGTAGGTGCTTGATATATTGAAAACAAAATGGCCTTCTACTGGCACTAGTTATTGAACCATGAGCAATTTGTGTACCATTCATGATCTTCTATAATGCATCTTAAATTTCACTTACCTCTTTTACATACTGTAGTTAAAGTTCCTTTCCAGTCTAAAGTATATTCGATGGACTTTATCTCAAGCACTTAAAGGGACAAACGAACAGCCATCACAACTGCAAGTACAAAGCCAAAAAATTAGCTCAGCAATGTATCCATTAGCTGTTGAATAAAAATCACAGATAGTTAGGCAATATCTCTCGAAGCATCCATTACAAAATAAACATCCAACACAATAAAACTGTCCTGATCGTGAAAGCTGTATGAATGATAAAACACAAAACCTTCAAATAATTACCATAAAAACAATGAGACTCTTGAAACTATATAAGCAGACTATGGAGTCTAAATGCATGAAAATACTACCAGTGAAATTATGACTTAGATTAGTAAAAAAAAAAAAAAAAAAAAAAAAAAAAAAAAAAAAAATAACGGTTCACATACCCATTTGAGACAAAATATGACATTCGTAGATAATTTCTATTTTTCCTAACAATACAAAGCTTAGCTATTTAATAGGGGTATTACTTTCGACGTAGCTGAAATGACGAGCCTTTAAAATTCAACAAGGGTTTACTTTCCACACCGCTAGTTAGCGGGGGTAGGGGAGCGTAGCTTGCTAACCAACCACCCTCACACACACCTGTGCTTGAGCTCACTTTGCTTGGAGGTAGGACTTCAAGGGGGATAGGGCTGGCAGGCAAGTTGGATTAAATAGCTAAGGTTTGTATAGTTAGGAAAAATACAAATTATCTACGAATTTGTCATTTGTTCCGTAATTGACATACAAACCACGCTATTTAATAGGGGTGACTCACCCATTGGGAAGGGTGGACATCCCAGCCAGTACTGGCTTTTTGGATTTGCCCGGGGACTCGTTATTTGAGTGTGTTAGCACCCAAGAAACAAGGAGTCCCTGCCCCTCGCTAGAACCTTGCTATGCAAGGGCTGCGGCCTACACAAGCTGTGTGTGAAAGCATAACGAAGTGTGACTCGTCCTAGGAAGTTGATCTGGAGTTCTTTTAGATGGAAACTCGTAGACTAGGACTTTCCCAAAACCACCTCATCAGGGTATGGGGACGTAACAGTATTAACTTAATACTAGGAATACAAGGAAACATGGTTTACCTGCAGTGGTTTGAGGTCAGCTATGCAGAGAACCCACGATGCTGCTTTCACCAGGACAGGGGATGATGAAGAAAAGAATAAGGGCCAGTCAAACCTTTTCATTCATGCAGACTAAAACCGGGTAACAAGGCCCTCAACCTTTAGCTACTTGTCCAATAAGGAGCTTAAGGTTTTAAACCAGCTTTTGTGCAGCCACACAGGGCCGATAGAGAACGTATCGAGCCTCCTGTGGGTCATGTCTTGCAGGTAGTGGGCTGTGAAGGTTGTCCGACGCTTCCACACCCCAGCTTGAAGGACCTGCGTCACTGAAAAATTCTTTTTGAAGGTCAGGGACGTAGGTACGCCCTTGACATCATGTGCTCTAGGACAACGTGACGGAGGAGGATCTGGATTCAGGGCCAGATGAATCACACTACGAATCCATGCAGAGATGGTGTTCTTAGTGACCTTCCTCTTAGTCCTCCCTGTGCTAACGAATAAAGCTGGTACATGAGGACGAATTACAGCTGTTCTTTTAAGATATAGCCTCAAACTCCTTACTGGGCATAGTAGGAGATGGTCTGCATCATCTGTTACAGAAAGGAGACTAGAAATCCGGAAGGAGTCAAACCGAAGATCTGCTACTCCCGGATTCTGAGTCTTAGCAATAAACTCAGGGACGAATCTGAACGTTACCACCCCCCATCCCCTTGAAAGGGCGATGTCATGAAGTTTGCTAAAACACTTGGCCGAAGCCAAAGCTAGTAGGAACGTCTTCCAGGTTAGGTGGCGATCTGAAGCCTGGCGTAATGGTTCATAGGGAGGTCTCTTAAGAGACCTGAGAACTCGAACCACGTTCCATGGAGGAGGTCTCACTTAAGACTGAGGACAGGTAAGTTCATAACTTTGTATGAGTAGGGAAAGTTCCAGCGAAGAAGAAATGTCCATTCCCTTCAGCCTGAAAGCGAGACTTAAGGCTGAGTGATAGCCTTTCACTGCCGAGACTGAAAGGCGCATTTCTTCCCGCAAATACACGAGGAACTCCGCTATTGTTGGAATAGTGGCATCGAGTCGAGAGATATCCCTTCCACGACACCAACCATAGAAGACTTTCCACTTTGCCTAGTAGACAGCTGCGGATGACTTTCGCAGATGTACAGACATCCTGACTGCAACTTGTTGCGAAAATCCTCTCTTAGCGAGAAGATGCTGGATAGTCTCCAGGCGTGAAGTCGTAGCAAAGCTATGGATTTGTGGAAGATGTTGGCATGTGGTTGTCAGAGTAGATTGTGCCGTGGAGGGAGCTCTCTCGGTAGCTCCGTTAGGAGTTGCAGAAGGTCCGGAAACCATTCCGCGTGATGCCATAGCGGAACTAAGAGGGTCATCGAAAGATTGACCGATGTTCTTGTCTTGTTGAGCACCCTCCTTATCAAACAGAACGGGGGAAAGGCGTAAACGTCAATGTTGTCCCACCATTGTTGGAAGGCATCTTGCCAGAGAGCCTTGGGGTCTGGGACTGGGGAGCAGTACAGCGGAAGCTTGAAGTTCAGAGCTGTTGCGAACAGATCCACAGTCGGAGAGCCCAACAAAGTCAGGACTTGTTGGCTACTAGATGATCCAAAGACCACTAGGTACTCACTATCTGAGACGCTCTGTTCATACTGTCGGCGAGCACATTCCTTTTGCCTGGAATGAAACGTGTCGATAGTGGAATCGAGTGGACTTCGGCCCATCTCAGTATCTCTACTGCAAGATGGGATAGTTGCTTCGAAAAGGTACTTCCTTGTTTGTTGATGTAAGCCACTACTGTGGTGTTATCGCTCATCACCACCACAGAGTGACCCGCCAGGTATTGTTGGAACTGTTGAAGGGCCAAAAAGACGGCCTTCATCTTTAGAAGATTTATATGGAGGCACTTTTCTGATTCTGACCACAGGCCTGTGGTCGTGTGGTGCAGTACGTGCCCCCCCCCCCCATTTGTTTGAGGCGTCCGAAAACAGCATCAAATCCGGGGGGAGGACGAGAAGATGCACTCTTCTTCGTAGGTTCTCGTTTGTCATCCACCACTGGAGGTCCGTCCGTTCCGCAGGTCCCATAGGGATCAGGACGTCCGGGGAATCGTAACCTTGATTCCACCGGGACTTGAGTCGCCAGTGGAGGGATCTCATCCTGAGGCGACCGTTGGGACGAGCAAATAATGAAAGGTGACCGAGGACACGTAACCACGATTGGCCTGGAAGTTCTTCTCGTCTGAGAAAAGGGCTTTTGACCTTCCTCAGCCTTGCTATCCTATTGTCTGATGGGAAGGCTTTGTGGAGATTGGTGTTTATAACCATGCCTAGATATACCAGTCTTTGAGTGGGAAGCAGAGAGGACTTCTCGAGATTTACCATGATCCCCAGATCCTGGCAAAGTCCCAGAAGCTTGTCTCGGTGTCGAAGAAGGGATAACTCCAAGTCTGCTAGGATCAGCCAGTCGCCAAGATAACAGAGTAGACAAATGGCGATCCTGTGTGCCCACGATGATATTAGGGTGAACATTCTGGTGAAAACCTGTGGTGCTGTGGAGACACCGAAACACAGCACCTTTAACTGGTACTCCTTGTTGTCTAGGCTGAATCTTAAGTACTTCCTTGAAGACGAATGGATTGGGATCTGGAAGTACGCGTCCTTCAGATCCGTGTGCACATGAAATCTTGAGGTCTCACTGCAAGTCTGACCGTGTCTGCGGTCTCCATGCTGAACGGAATTTGCTTAACAAACTTGTTCAGAGCCGAGAGGTCGATGACTGGTCTCCAGCCTCCAGACGCCTTCTTTACAAGAAAGAGTCGACTAAAGAAGCCTGGGGAACGGTCGAGGACCTCCTGGAGAGCGCCCTTCTTCAACATGGTCTGGACTTCTGCCCGAAGGGCCTGCCCCCTTGCTGATCCCATGGCAAGGGAGCTCAATGACACTGGATTCGTCGTCAGGGGAGGTAGAGATGTTGTGAACGGGACGCGATATCCCTGACTGATTACAGAAATCGTCCAGGAATCAGCCCCGAATTGCTGCCACCTGTCTGCGCAACTTTGAAGGCATCCCCCCACTGGTGGACATGCAGGGGGACTGCCAATACTAGTGTTTGTCGCCTCGGCTGCTCCCTCTAGGATTCTTCCCTCCCCTGGAGGGCTTCTTACCTTTCCTGTCATCGACAGGAAAGGGCTTAGACACCACTGTCTTTGCTGCCGTTGTCTGTTTCGTGGTCTTGGTAGGACGGGCCTGCTGGGATGCTGGAGGTTTATAGGGCTTGGATGTCAAAGCCCTATGTAGGAGGGAGTCTTGGTGGGACTTCCTCCACCTCTCAGCGGCATGCTCCACGTCCTTAGGCTCAAACAGGTTCGTTCCCATCACGGAAGAATGTCTGAGCCTCCTGATCTCGGTACTAGGGACCTTTTGATGGAACCTCTCAGACACTGCGTCCCGACATTTCAGGATGGTGTTTGCCCACAAGTTCGAGACTTGGTGGGCTAGAAACTTGATCGTGCGAGTGCCTGAGAGTAAAAAGGTGTCCATAGCTTTCCTGCTACATTCTTTGGATAAATCCTCAGAACGTATCAGGATACCTAAGGTCCCTAACTAGATATCCAGCCACGAAGTGGCCTGCATGGCACACTTTGCAACCTTCTCCTGATTAAGGATCTCAGTCGCCGAGAATGAGACCTGCCGGTTAGTCTCTCTTACCAAGAGGGACTCCCCTGGTAAGCTCTTCCAAAGAATGGTGAAGGGGAAGAGCTAAACAAGACTCCTCAAGATCTCGAAGTACCTCCTCTGCTGTACACGAGGATGTGGGAGAAGCTTGTTGCCGGCACTGGATCGGCTGGAGGAGGCTAGCTCGGAGAGCTGGAATGCGATCTTGTCCCTGGCACTCTTAACCCCTTGTGACCAGGGCAAAGCTGCACTGGCCTTAGAGGGTTTTAGAGTCCCAAACACTCGGTCAAAGACCGTGTCTTTGCCCTCTCGAGGAGGAATCTCTGGGTCAGCAAACCCATTGAGAGTCCTCATAAGGGTCAGAACCTGCCAAACCCCATGTTCTGACTCCTGCAGCTCTCCTCCTGAAGGACTAGAAGCGAAGTCTCCTGTCCCCAAAGGCTCTTCTTGGGGAGACTCGCGGACGTTCTCCGAGTGACTGGCTGTCTTCGGTCTAAGTCTAGACGAGGACTTTGGTACTGTCTTGGAGTCCTTCGACTACCTCCTAGGAGGGATGCAGGACTCCAACAACGACAGATGTAGGCTCTTCTCCGCCCCTACCCGAGAAGACTTTCCAGCTGGAGATGGGGTTTCCCTCATTGGTGCGATGGGGGAACGTCTCACCTCACGTGACTCCCCTGAAGACGGGAAATCTTCGTCCGAAGGGGAGGGAGAAAAAGTCTGGGGGTGAGGGGTCCTGCCTCGAAGGCTTACGAGGAGACAGCTTAGTCCTCGGAGAAGTCACCACGTCTGAAACTACTCTTTTTCTCTTCGGGGGAGTAGACATCGCCAAGGATTTGTGGCCCAGTTCATTGAGAACAGGCTTAAAAGCCTGCGTGACCGCTTTGATCAGTGCCCCAAACCAAGACTGCTGGCTATCGGCTGCGCTGTCAGACACTCCCTCTGGAGGGACAGGGATCGACTGATCCCTGGGAGGAGTTTCCAAAGGGGGGTTCGCCTGAAAGGAAAAAGAAGACAAAAAAGAAATGTCCCTGGACCTTTCTGGAACCTTCCCCCATACCGGCGAGCGTGCTGTTCTGTGCTTGAGGGGGGGGGGGGGATTTGGCGATGGCGACCTTGCCACACGTTGTCCTGCAGCCTCGCATGTGGGAGGATATTGACGATTGCGCTGGGAAGCGCTGGCGCTCGCGCGATGGGGAATACCCGGGGTCGCGCGCGGGCGATTGCTGATGAGTGCGCGCTCGCGAGGGCGATTGCGATGGTGCGCGCGGGCGAGCGATGGCGCGTAGGAGCGTGTGCAGGAGACATCAGAGGGTGCGCAGGAAGCAGATTGTGCGCGCGAGTGAATGTTCGCGCGCGAGTGAATGTTCGCGCGCGCGTGGGCGCGCAGGATCAGGATGAAGACCCCATGCGGGCGAGGGATCGTGCACTCTAGAAGATGTCGTTGGGCGCGCGCGCACGAGAGATATATCTTGCGCGCAGACGTGTAGCTGGACCCTGTGTACGTTGGCGCGCCTCTTGTGGGCGCACATCAGGCTGGCGATGCATCACTGCTGTGGGAGATGGGCGTGGGCGCGCATCCTCGTGGGCGCGCATCCTCGTGGGCGCGCATCCTCGTGGGCGCATGTAGGTGACTGCGCACGATTGCGTGCTGGCGCGTTGGCGAGCGCCGGTGAGTAGGGGAAGTCTTAAACTTCCCTACTGCACCCAGATCCGAAGATCGTGGGCGCACAGGAGATCATTAGCGCGGAGAGCACTGGCGCATTGGTGAGCACTGGCGCTCAGTAGGTTGAGGCCGTGCAGTGGCGCGCTGGCGATCAGGTGAGCGCTGGCGCGCTTCATCAGAAACATCGGCAACAGGTGCGCGCTGACGCGCTTTATCAGTAACGTCGGCAGCGGGTGCGCACCGGCGCGCAGGTGAGCACTGGCGGCTACATCAGCAATAGCAGGAGAGCGTTGACGCGCTATCTCCGAAACCTCAATGAGGTTAGGAGAACGTTGGTGCGCATGCTTGGCATGGCACGTAAGGGATGTGTGCGCTAATTTGCGCGCACGCCCTTGTTGCCCCGAAGGAACCGTTGCCTGTTTTATAAAAACAGGTTTAGTTGGCACCCACAGCGCATCAGCAGCCAGGAACGGCAACGGCAGGTCAGCAGGTCTGACAGGTGGAATGTCGGCGAGTCCTTTGTAAGGACGACCTTCCACCGAAGGGGATCACGAACCATCCGCAGAGAGGTCCAGGGTTGTAGCAGGAACAGTCGGAGATCGATGACGAGGCTTCTCTGCGGCGGACTGCAACGATGATGTTGAACCGAAGAGGTGCCTCCTCACACCCTTATGAGGTGAAGGAAGGCCTCTCCGGCGAAGAGGAAGGCGAGCCTTACGACGTAAGCGCCCTCTGGGGGCCGTTGGGTCAGCAAGCTGACCATCAGCAGTCCTCCGAAGAGGAGTCTCTGTGAGTGAACACCCCGAGGGGGAGAATCACCGGCAGGAGAGACTGTTGGACTTAGTTCCTCCCTCGTAGGTTGAGCAGAGGGAGAAACTAAGCCTTCAGCTACAGTAGGTTGAGAAGTTGCAGAGGTAGGAGATACCGCATCGGATACCTCTGCCACCACAACATCAACGATAGACAGAGGATCAACCTCTGCCAAAGACGGCGATTGCTTGACAGCAGCACCCAACCGGATGATGTCAAACAAGGCTTCCTTGGAGGGCGAACCTTCGAGCCCCAAGGAAGACCAAAGCTGGAATAAATCAGTTACATTGACATTAACATTTAAATCCTCCCCAAGGGGAAGAGGTGGATCTGCCTCACTAGGGGAGGCAACGCCATCTCTCGAACCCTGAGATCGGGAAACAGAACCAGGGTCTACGCTACCCCTCAACGGTCTCTCGGAAGAAACCGATCGAGTGGGAGCTTCGGAGGAAGTTTGGGCAACGGAAGAAGTGTCCTTGGGATTTTCTCCTTTCAAAGAAATCTTCGAAGGAGAAATATCCCGCCTGGACTTCTTCTTACGTCGCCGAGAAAACCTCTCCCACTGGGAGGTAGACCACTCCCTACACTCACCACACTTATTACTACTATCACACCGTTGGCCCCTACAGTAAGGACAAAGGGTGTAACGGTCCGTTTCGACCGCCAACATAAATGTACCACAAGGGCGGTCGGGTAATCCACGACATTTGTGCATGATCGCACAGGCCAACTTCACACTCAAACCTGTAGGAGAGAAAGCAAAAATGATATTTTGATTATAAAATAAATTTTTGAATATACTTACCCGGTGAATATATAATAGCTGACGTCTCAGACGGCTCGACAGATTCCAAAAACACGCGAGCGATCGCCGTGAAGGTTGCGGGTGTGACCACCAGCGCCGACTATCGGCCAGATACCGCATATACTTGTCAAGTTCTCCAGTTCTTCTCAGTCCGCTGGGTCTCTATCGGGGAGGAAGGGAGGGCCTTTAATTTATATATTCACCGGGTAAGTATATTCAAAAATTTATTTTATAATCAAAATATCATTTTTAAATATTAAACTTAGCTGGTGAATATATAATAGCTGATTCACACCCATGGTGGTGGGTAGAGACCAGTATTAATGCAATAAAGGCATATATGCTCATGAGTTTTTGACAATTATATCATAAAAAAACCCACTTAAATATAGGTACCTGGTAAGGAAGCTGACTCGGACGATTACTCTGCCTTATTAGTCCGCTTTCCTCACGAAGCCCAGCCATCCTCTCAGGATGCTGAAAGACTCCCAGGAGCTGTTATATCCAGGGCGACCACCCATATAACAGGACCTCATCAATACCCTTAATCTGGGCGCTCTCAAGAAACGACATTTGACCACCCGCCAAATCAAAAAGGATGCGAAAGACTTCCTAGTCTTCCGTACAACCCAAGACAAGATTAAAAACATTTCAAGAGAAGATTAAAAGGATATTGGGATTAAGGGAATGTAGTGGTAGAACCCTCACCCATTACTGCACTCGCTGCAACGAATGGACCCAGGGTGTAGCAGTCCTCATAAAGAGTCTGGACGTCTTTTAAGTAAAATGAAGCGAACACCTACTTGCTCCTCCAAAAGGTCGCGTCCATAATACTTCGCAGAGACCTGTTTTGCTTAAAAGCCACCGAAGTTGCTATCGCTCTCACTTCGTGCGTCTTGACCTTAAGCAAACAACGATCTTTCTCACTTAAATGAGAATGTGCCTCCCGGATTAAAAATCTAATAAAGTACGATAAAGCATTTTTAGACATGGGCAATGAGGGCTTCTTAACGGAGCACCATAAGGCCTCAGAACCACCTCGTAATGGTTTAGTACGAGCCTAATAAAACTTAAGAGCTCTAACTGGGCACAGTACTCTTTCAACCTCGTTGCCTACGATTTCTGACAGGCAAGGTATATCAAAAGATTTAGGCCAAGGACGAGAAGGCAGTTCATTCTTGGCCAAAAAACCAAATTGAAGCGAACATGTGGCTTTATCTGTAGAAAAGCCGATGTTCTTACTAAAGGCATGGATCTCACTGACCCTTTTAGCCGAAGCCAAGCACACCAAAAAAAGCGTCTTGAGGGTGAGATCCTTCAGGGAGGCTGAATGCAATGGCTCAAACCTGTCGGACATTAGGAACCTTAGGACCACGTCTAAGTTCCAAGCAGGAGTTGACATACGACGCTCCTTAGAGGTCTCGAAGGACTTAAGGAGGTCTTGGAGATCTTTATTATTTGACAGATCCAAGCCTCTATGTCTGAACACAGAAGCCAACATGCTCCTGTAGCCCTTAATAGTGGGAGCAGAGAGGGAGCGAACATTTCTCAGATGCAAGAGAAAGTCTGCAATTTGGGCTACAGAGGTACTGGAAGAGGAAATAGAGGATGACTTGCACCACTCTCTAAAGACCTCCCACTTCGACTGGTAGACCTTGATAGTAGATGATCTCCTAGCCCTCGCGATCGCTCTGGCTGCCTCCTTCGAAAATCCTCGAGCTCTTGAGTCTTTCGATAGTCTGAAGGCAGTCAGACGAAGCGCGGGGAGGCTTTGATGAAGACTCCTTACGTGGGGTTGCCGTAAGAGATCCATCCTTAAAGGTAGACTCCTTGGAACGTCTACCAGCCATTGAAGTACCTCTGTGAACCACTCTCTCGCGGGCCAGAGGGGAGCAACCAACGTCAACCTTGTCCCTTCGTGAGAGGCGAACTTCTGCAGAACCCTGTTGATGATCTTGAACGGCGGGAATGCGTAAGCGTCCATGTGAGACCAGTCCAGCAGAAAGGCATCTATGTGGGCCGCCTCTGGATCTGGGACTGGAGAGCAATAGGTCGGGAGCCTTTTGGTCAATGAGGTCGCAAAGAGGTCTATGGTGGGCTGACCCCAAGTCATCCAAAGACTCTTGCACACATCCTTGTGGAGGGTCCATTCTGTAGGGATCACCTGACCTCTCCGACTGAGACAGTCCGCCAAGACGTTCAATTTTCCCTGGACGAACCTCGTCAACAGTGAGATGCCTCGGTCTTTTGACCAGATGAGAAGGTCCCTTGCGATGACGAACAGTGTGTGGGAGTGAGTGCCTCCTTGCTTGGAGACGTACGCCAAGGCTGTGGTGTTTTCCGCATTCACTTCTACCACTTTGTTTCGGAGAAGACTCTCGAAACTCGTCAAGGCCAAGTGAACAGCCAACAGCTCCTTGCAGTTGATGTGAAGGCTCCTCTGATCCGACGTCCAAAGACCCGAACATTCCAGACCGTCCAGAGTCGCTCCCCAACCCAAATCCGACACGTCTGAAAATAACACGTGGTTTGGGTTCTTGACCGCCAGGGACAGACCCTCTCGAAGACCTATGTTGCTGTCCCACCAGTTCAGGCACGTCTTTACTGGTTCGGAGATCGGGATTGAGACAGCTTCCAAAGTCTTGTTCTTGTCCCAATGGGAGTCTAGATGGAACTGGAGAGGGCGAAGGTGAAGTCTCCCTAGAGAGATAAATTGTTCCAGGGATGACAGCGTCCCTAGGAGGCTCATCCAACTTCTCACTGAGCAACGGTCTTTTCTCAGCATGAGGCGGACTTTGAGCAAGGCTTGATCTATCCTGGTGGCAGACGGAAAAGCCCGAAAAGCTAGACTGCGAATCTCCATCCCCAAATAGAGAATTGTTTGGGAGGGAGTCAGCTGAGACTTCTCTAAGTTCACCAACAGTCCCAACTCCTTTGCAAGATCCAACGTCCATTGAAGGTCCTGCAGACAGCGATGACGGGACGACGCTCTGAGCAGCCAGTCGTCCAGGTACAGGGAGGCTCGAATCCCTGATAAATGAAGAAATTTTGCCACATTTCTCATGAGCCTCGTAAAAACAAGAGGAGCAGGGCTGAGGCCGAAGCACAGTGCTCGGAATTGGTACACCACATTCCTGTATACAAACCTCAGATACGGTTGAGAATCCGGGTGTATAGGAATGTGGAAGTACGCATCCTGCAGGTCGAGAGAGACCATCCAGTCTCCCTCTCTGACCGCTGCTAGGACGGACTTCGTGGTCTCCATCGTAAATTTTGTTTTGACAACAAAAACGTTGAGCGCACTGACATCCAGCACCGGCCTCCAACCTCCTGTATGCTTTGGGACTAGGAAGAGGCGGTTGTAAAATCCCGGTGATTGAAGGTCCGAGACTTTCACCACCGCTCCCTTCTCTAGCAACTGAGACACCTGCAGTTGTAGTGCCTGTCTCCTTGACTCCTCTCGATACCTGGGAGAGAGGTCTATAGGAACTTTTACCAGAGGAGGTCTCCGTACAAAAGGTATTTTGTACCCCTCCTTGAGCAACAACACAGACTCTCGGTCTGCACCCCTCTTCTCCCAGGCCTGCCAGAAGTTGTTCAGTCTTGCCCGTACCGCTGTCTGAGGACGTGGGCAGTCAGACTCTGCCACGGGAGGACTTGGATCCTCTCCTCTTGCCTCTTTTACTGTCGGCACGAGCGCCTCCCTTACTGGGGGCTCTGCCACGAAAGGGCGGGATAAACCTAGTTGCTGGAGTATCGAGCTTGGGTCTTACGACATAAGATGATGAAGGAGCAGCCTTGCGCGCCGACGTAGCCATCAGGTCGTGGGTATCCTTCTGCACCAGAGAAGCTGCAATATCCTTAATCAACTGCTGAGGAAACAAGGCAGATGACAACGGGGCAAAGAGAAGCTCTGACCTTTGGCAGGGAGTTACTCCTGCCGAAAGGAACGAGCAAAGAGTCTTACTCTTCTTAAGGACTCCTGCCGTAAAGGTAGCGGCGAGCTCATTAGAGCCATCACGGATAGCTTTGTCCATGCAGGACATAATAAGCACGGATACATCACTGTCGGCCGAAGAAATCTTCCTGCTCTAGGCTCCCAGCGACCAATCCAAGAAGTTAAAAACTTCGAAGGCCCTGTAAACCCCTTTGAGGAGATGATCAAGGTCCGAAGAGGACCAGTAAACTTTAGAGCGTCTCATGGCCAGGCGACGGGGAGAGTCTACGAGGCTTGAGAAGTCTCCCTGGGCAGAGGCAGGAACTCCCAAGCCGAGAACTTCTCCCGTGTCATACCAGACGCTCGCTCTAGAAGCCAGTTTAAAAGGGGGGAAAGCAAAGGCTGTCTTCCCCAAACTCCTCCTGGTGATCAACCAGTCGCCTAGTAAACGCAAAGCTCTCTTAGAAGAGCGAGAGAGCACTAGCTTAGTAAACGACGGCGTCGAAGTAGCTAGGCCTAGCGTAAACTCTGACGGAGGCGAACGAGGAGCAGCAGTTACAAAATGGTCAGGAAACAGTTCCTTAAAAATCAGCATGATCTTTTTAAAATCCAGAGAGGGCTGAGCAGCTTTAGGCTCCTCTCCGTCCGACAAAGTCCCCAAAGGAATATCAGTTGGAAGGGGATCAGCGACTTCCTCATCCGACGGAACTTCGTCCGACAACTGCCGAGTCTCATGAAAAGGAGAGACCTGCCGAGGAGGCAACGCTTGACAGGCAATGTCAACAAGCAAAGGAGCAGCAGTAGCAGAAGAGGAAGCGACGTCACGCCGCTGCTGAAAGGACTGAAATCCCTGTGACTGACCAACAACAACAGCTGAAGTTGATTGACGCTCGACGTCACGTCGGAACTGCATTGACTGCAGAGTCTGAGCAGGCAAAACAACCTCCGACTGCGGTGACCGACGCTCAACGTCACGTCGAGGCAACGGAGCCGGTCGGCGAACGTCAGTGCGGGGCTGCGGCGGCAGCAGCTGAACGTCAGTACGAGACTGCAGCAAGGGAGGATCCATGTCACGTGACTGACGTGAAAGACTACTGACATCGCGTTTCAAAGTACTAGAAACGTCAGCACTAACGTCAAACGGACGAGTGAATACTCGTTTGGGCGGCTGACGGCCAGAGTCACGTTCACCGCACTGGCGACTCGAAAGGAAAGGATCATCGCGAACCTGCTCAAAGTCATACTCTTCCATAAGGGAGGCAAGCTTAGACTGCATGTCCCGCAGGACATCCCACTTCGGATCAACGGGAGTCGGAACGGGCCGTGACGTCGGTAACGTCTGCGTTGGCAAAACATTGCCTCTACCGCGACCCTCGGACCCCGTGTTACGCTTGCGCTTAATAGGCGAACAGTCATCCGACGACTGCAAAAGGTCAGAGCTGTCCCAATGGCTACAGCCAGGACGCTGGACCTGTCCTGAAGGGACTGACTTTCGCTTCAAGGGCCTAGAAACCTTGCGCCAAGGTTTCTTGTGCGATAAGTCTTCGGAGGACGAGGAGAACACAGTCTCACCCGTCTTATGGTAAGGGCGATCTTGACGAGAAACGTCCGATACCAAAGAGGGAACGTCTGTAAGTTGGTTAACGCCTCTCGTCCCCTTAAGTCCTACGACATTACTTCTCCCTGGTGCAGGGGAGCCTGAAAGAGGTCTCGGATTAGGGGAGCGACAAGCACGAACAGACGAACCCTCGGTCGCAACACTAAATACACTTTGCGCACTTATCACTTTATCACTACGATTTTCTGTATTACCACTCTGACACTTCAACAACTTAACATCTGACATGAGTTGGTTACGGTCCGATGCTAAGGACTCAACTTTTTCGCCTAAAGCTTGAATCGCTAGAAACATATCCCGCATGGACGGTTCATGAGTGCTAGTAGGGGGTTCAGGAACAACTACTACAGGGGAAGGATTAGGTTCAGGGGCATGGGAGGAGGAAAATTCCAAAGATCTAGAGGAGCTTCTTCTCACCCTATCTCTCTCCAGCTTACGAGTATATTTGTCATACTCAAGCCAGTCGAATTCCGACAAGACCACGCACTCATCACACCGATCTCCTAATTGGCAGGATTTACCCCGGCCATTAGAACAAACGGTATGTGGGTCGATAGAGGCCTTGGGAAGACGTTTGTTGCAATCCCTCGCACACTTGCGATATTTAGGTTCAGGGATAGGAGAAGGGTCAGCCATATTGAACAATCAGAGAAAATCCAAGTCAAAACCAAAGTCATCAACAATAAACACCAGCCAAAAAAAGGGTTTCAAGAGTTTAATTGAAGAAAAAACACCCGTCACAGCGAAAGCCAATAAACAACCAAAATAAAGTACTTCACCAAAAAGGTCGAAAACTCAAGCTCATCAGCGAGCGGAACCAACTTGTCGACAAGACCGACAGAGAAGAACTGGAGAACTTGACAAGTATATGCGGTATCTGGCCGATAGTCGGCGCTGGTGGTCACACCCGCAACCTTCACGGCGATCGCTCGCGAGTTTTTGGAATCTGTCGAGCCGTCCGAGACGTCAGCTATTATATATTCACCGGCTAAGTTTAATATTTAAAAAGACATTAATGGCTGTCAGAGAGACGAGGGTGAGAGCGGACACGTCCAACTACCACCCGAGCCGAGAGCAAAGTGAGCTCAAGCACAGGGGTGTGTGTGTGGGAGGGGTAGTAAGCTACCCTCCCTAACACCCGTTAACTAACGGTGGGGTAGTAAACTCTCGTTAAAATTCTAATGGCTCGTCATTTCAGCTACGCCGAAAGTAATAACCCCTATTAAATAGCGTAGTTTGTATGTCAGTTACGGAACAAACTGTACTTTACAATAGTAATGTAAGTATAGGCTATATGGACGGTCAATTTGAATGGTGTGAGTCAACATGCCAAAAACCGTAATCACATGAAAGTGCTACCTTAGCTAATTAAAATTTACTGTAGCGATAGTACTGTTCATATATGTAATATACACTACAGTAACACAAGTGTGTTGTTAGATAAGAACAACAGTGTTTTGTTGTTAATTTTGGTATTACATGTACGTATAAGTGTGGCGATGACTCGTGTCATGTGTACAGCACATGTACTGTACACTTACTGAAATGTGTTCATTCATTAAAACAATACTTATACTGTGATAGAAACCAAGTAAAAATAATACTAGACATTACAGTGGGTTACTTTGTGTGTTAGTTGACTGCGCATATGTAATCTGCAGCGAGTTGGTAGGCTAATAGTTAATCTATCCTAGGGCAGCAAGCATTCGGGCATTCTCACTTTTGCGCTTGTCTACGTTAGCTAACCAAAGCGAATAAGGAAGGCTGACTATACTATATATAAGGTGCTCATTGTGTGATAAAGCTTGGGAAGTTATAACTCATGCTAAGATTTAAAAAATATTTTGACAGTGGTAGGTTACACTGCTGTATTGCAGGTCAGGTTAAGTAGGGAAGAGGCCTTAACTCCTAAATCGGATAAGGGAACCAGCCATAGGATGGGTTAACTTAGGTTAGGTTTAGAGGTATCCCAGTAGAGAAATTATATTTAATCGATAGGATGCTGTATCTGGATAGGTGGGAGTCCAAGGGGTGAAGATCGATAGATACGTAAGAACCCAAAACCCTAGGTTGGCTAGGTTAGTTAAGTGTTCTTGCTATTCTATATACAGTGCATTATAAATTTTGACGACCATATGACAGGTGTCATGCATTATCAAAGAATAATAGTAAAATATATGAGTGTTACTTGATGTATTTGAAGGTGTTTTGATAAATTTAACAATGATTTCTGGTGGAAATCCTTTTTGATTTATGGTGGAAATACTTTTTGATTTATGGTGGATCAACAAACACAAATGAAAAGCTATGGGTTTAAGCATGGTATTATCATCAATAACATTTGAAACACCTTAAAGCACATACAACAGTACACGAGACTTGCTTTATGTTAGCTTGTTAAAAAAATATTGTTTCTGCCAGTCATTGTAATAAATAAAAAAAAAATAATGAACTAAAACCTATCAATACAGTAAATGAAACGAGCAAAACCAAAGACACATAGAAAAATGTTATTTTTATTAGTAAAATAAATTTTTGAATATACTTACCCGATAATCATGTAGCTGTCAACTCCGTTGCCCGACAGAATTCTATGGAGGGATACGCCAGCTATCACAATACTAGAAGGGGGTGTACTTACCAGCGCCACCTGTGGCCAGGTACTATAGTACTTCTTGTTGACACCTCCTCAATTTTTCCTCGGTCCACTGGTTCTCTATGGGGAGGAAGGGAGGGTCAATTAAATCATGATTATCGGGTAAGTATATTCAAAAATTTATTTTACTAATAAAAATAACATTTTTCAATATTAAACTTACCCGATAATCATGTAGCTGATTCACACCCAGGGGGGTGGGTGAAAACCAGTGTACAAGATTAAAGGATAGCTAAGTATCCCATATTTCATATAACAGTTATCTCAAATAACAATGAAATAATAAGTACCTGGTAAGGAAGTCGAATTGAACCGTTACTCTGCCTCTTTTTTAAGTTCGTCTTCCTTACTGAGCGCAGCGTTCCTCTTGGAGGCTGAATCAACTCAAAGGTGCTAAAGTATATAGGGCTGCAACCCCTACTAAAGGACCTCTACACAACCTCTAACCCAGGCGCTTCTCAAGAATGAATTGACCACCCGCCAAATCAAAAGGATGCGGAAGGCTTCTTAGCCTACCGTAACAACCATAAAAACAACAATAACAGCATTCAAGAGAAAGGTTAAAAAAGGTTATGGGATTAAGGGAATGTAGTGGCTGAGCCCTCACCTACTACTGCACTCGCTGCTACGAATGGTCCCAGGGTGTAGCAGTTCTCGTAAAGAGACTGGACATCTTTAAGATAAAATGATGCAAACACTGACTTGCTCCTCCAATAGGTTGCATCCATTATGCTCTGCAGAGAACGGTTTTTATTAAAGGCCATCGAAGTAGCTACGGCTCTTACTTCGTGGGTCCTTACCTTCAGCAATGCAAGGTCTTCCTCCTTTAAGTGAGAATGGGCTTCTCTAATCAGAAGCCTTATATAATACGAAACCCCGTTCTTGGACATGGGCCTCGAAGGTTTCTTGATGGCACACCATAAGGCTTCTGACTGTCCTCGAATAGGTTTAGACCTATTAAGATAATACTTGAGAGCTCTGACAGGGCAAAGAACTCTCTCTAGTTCGTTACCTACCATGTTGGAGAGGCTAGGTATTTCAAACGATCTAGGCCAAGGACGTGAAGGAAGTTCGTTCTTTGCTAGGAATCCGAGCTGAAAAGAACATGTTGCAGATTCGGTCGTGAAACCAATGTTCTTGCTGAAGGCATGAACCTCACTGACTCTCTTAGCTGTTGCAAGGCAGACGAGAAAAAGAGTCTTGAGGGTAAGGTCCTTGAAGGAAGCTGACTGGAGAGGTTCGAACCTAGGTGACATAAGGAACCTTAAGACTACGTCTAGGTTCCAGCCTGGAGTGGATAGACGACGCTCTTTAGAAGTCTCAAAAGACTTAAGGATGTCTTGAAGGTCCTTGTTGGAAGAAAGGTCCAAACCTCTGTGGCGGAGAACTGAAGCCAACATACTCCTGTACCCTTTAATCGTAGGGGCTGAAAGGGATCTCTCATTCCTAAGATGTAATAGGAAGTCAGCTATTTGGGTCACAGAGGTATTGGTAGAGGATACTGAATTGGCTCTACACCAGCTCCGGAAGACTTCCCACTTAGATTGGTAGACTCTACGAGTGGAAACCCTTCTTGCTCTGGCAATCGCACTGGCTGCCTCCTTCGAAAAGCCTCTAGCTCTAGCGAATCTTTCGACAGTCTGAAGGCAGTCAGCCGAAGAGCGTGGAGGTTTGGGTGCAACCTGTCTACGTGAGGTTGACGTAGAAGGTCCACTCTTAGAGGTAGAGTCCTGGGGATGTCGACTAGCCATTGAAGTACCTCTGTGAACCATTCTCTTGCAGGCCAAAGGGGAGCAACCAGCGTCAGCCGTGTCCCTTCGTGCGAGATGAATTTCTGCAGGACTTTGTTGATTATCTTGAACGGTGGGAATGCGTAAAGGTCTAGATGGGACCAGTTCAGCAGAAAAGCATCCACATGAACTGCTGCAGGGTCTGGAACTGGGGAACAGTACAGCGGAAGTCTCTTGGTCATGGAGGTGGCAAACAGATCTATGGTAGGTTGACCCCACAAGGTCCAAAGTCTGTTGCACACCCTCTTGTGGAGGGTCCATTCCGTGGGAATGACCTGATTCCTTCTGCTTAGGCGATCTGCTGAGACGTTCATGTTGCCCTGAATGAACCTCGTGACCAAAGTGAGGTTTTGACTTCTTGACCAAATGAGGAGGTCCCTTGCGATCTCGTATAGGCTCCTCGAATGGGTCCCTCCTTGCTTGGAGATGTACGCCAAGGCTGTGGTGTTGTCTGAGTTCACCTCCACCACCTTGCCCAGCAGGAGGGACTTGAAGTTCAGCAGGGCTAAATGAACTGCTAGTAGCTCCTTGCAGTTGATGTGGAGCGTTCCCTGTTCCTCGTTCCATGTTCCCGAGCATTCCCGTCCGTTCAAGGTCGCACCCCAGCCCGAGTCCGATGCATCTGAGAAGAGATGAAGATTGGGGGTCTGAATAACCAACGATAGGCCCTCCCTGAGCAGGAGATTGGTCTTCCACCACAAGAGAGTGGTCTTCATCTCTTTGGTGACTGGGATAGAGACTGCTTCGAGAGTCAAACCCTTGTCCCAATGAGCTGCAAGATGGAATTGAAGAGGGCGGAGGTGGAGTCTCCCTAGCTCGACGAACAGGGCCAGTGATGAAAGGGTCCCTGTGAGACTCATCCACTGTCTCACTGAGCAACTGCTCCTCTTCAGCATGCTCATGATGCAATCTAGGGCTTGGCTTATCCTTGGGGCCGATGGAAAAGCCCGAAAATCCTGACTCCGAATCTCCATTCCCAGGTACACAATGGATTGGGAGGGAATGAGCTGAGACTTTTCTATGTTGACTAACAGACCCAGTTCTCTGATTAAGTCCAAAGTCCAGTTGAGACTCTCCAGACAGCGACGACTCGTGGAGGCTCTCAACAGCCAGTCGTCTAAGTAGAGGGAGGCTCTGATGTCCGATAAGTGGAGGAATTTTGCTATATTCCTCATCAGATGCGTGAACACCATAGGAGCTGTGCTTAGGCCAAAACACAGGGCTTGGATTGGTAGACAACCTTTCCAAAAACGAATCTCAGGAAAGGTTGGGAGTCTGGATGAATAGGAACGTGAAAGTAGGCATCTTTCAAGTCCAACGAGACCATCCAGTCCTCCTGCCTGACCGCTGCTAGGACCGACTTCGTCGTCTCCATCGTGAACGTCTGCTTGGTGACATACGCATTGAGCGCGCTGACGTCCAGCACCGGTCTCCAACCTCCTGTCTTCTTGGCCACCAGAAAGAGACGGTTGTAGAAGCCCGGGGATTGATGGTCCCGGACTATAACCACTGCCTTCTTCTGCACAAGTAGCGACACCTCCTGGTGCAACGCTAGCCTCTTGTCCTCTTCTTTGTAGTTGGGAGAGAGGTTGATGGGAGATGTGGTCAGAGGGGGTTTGAGGCAGAATGGAATCCTGTAACCCTCCCTCAGCCAACTGACAGACTGGGCGTCTGCACCTCTCTTTTCCCAGGCTTGCCAGAAGCTCTTGAGTCTGGCTCCTACTGCTGTCTGGAGATGCGGAGAGTCAGTTTTTTCCTTTAGAAGCCTTGGAACCTTTCCTAGACTTGCTCCTGGAAGAGTCTGGACGGGAGCTTCCTCGGCTGGGGGCTCTACCACGAAAGGGCGGTATGAACCTCGTAGCAGGAGTATCAGCCACTGGGGTGCGATAAGTCCTGGGGACTGAGGTAGCAACCTTAGACTTACGAGCCGATGAGGCTACAAGATCATGTGTGTCCTTTTGTATCAGGGCAGCAGACAAGTCCTTAACCAGCTCTTCGGGGAAGAGGAACTTCGAGAGCGGAGCGAAAAGGAGTTGAGACCTTTGACAAGGTGTAATGCTGGAGGAAAGGAAGGTACATAGCTGTTCCCTTTTCTTAAGAACCCCTGACACAAACATCGACGCAAGCTCGCCAGATCCATCTCTAATGGCCTTATCCATGCAGGACATTAATAGCATGGCAGAATCTTTGTCCGCAGGGGAGGTCTTCTTGCTGAGGGCCCCCAGGCACCAGTCTAAGAAGTTGAACATCTCAAATGCTCTAAAAACACCCTTCAGGAAGTGATCAAGGTCTGAGAAGGTCCAGCAAACCTTAGAGCGCCTCATTGCTGTTCTACGAGGCGAGTCTACCAGACTTGAGAAGTCAGCCTGGGCAGAGGCAGGTACTCCCAAGCCTGGTTCCTCTCCTGTGGCATACCAAACGCCCGCTTTAGAGGTGAGCTTAGTCGGAGGAAACATGAATGAAGTCTTTCCAAGGTGTTGCTTAGTCTGCAACCACTCCCCTAAGATCCTTAACGCTCTCTTAGAGGACCTTGCTAGGACTAGCTTAGTATAGGTAGACTTAGCTGGCTGCATGCCCAGCGAAAACTCAGATGGCGGAGAGCGTGGAATGGCAGAGACAAAGTGGTCTGGGTATACCTCCCTAAACAGAGCCAAGACCTTACGAAAGTCAATAGAAGGCGGAGAAGACTTGGATTCATCCACGTCTGATGAGGGATCCAGGTGTGCCGCCTCATCATCAGACGCCTCATCACCAGAGTGTAGCGAAGAGATCGGAAAGGTATGCTGAACGGCAGAGTCAGCACGAGTTGGAACAACAATATTAGTGGTTTCCTCTTCAAGACTCTGTTGAGGGAACACCTGAGGCTCAGACTGCAAGGGCTGATCACAAGAAGTAGCAGAAGGTAGGCGCATGGGTGGAGGAGGCTGACTCCTAGCATGAGTGACTGAACTCAAGGGTTGCGCTTGCTGAGTGGTTGGCGGAAGCGGAGTAGCAAGTTCCTGAGGAACGAGTAGAGGTTCCTGCGGTGTGAGCGGAGAGCGATGAGGTAGAGGCTGCGCAGAACGTAGTAAATGTCTCGCGAGTTGAGGCTCCTGAGGCGCAAGGCTAAGGTGTTGTGGTGCTTGCCTTGAGGAGGGTTGAGCTCGCTGCAGCGAGAGCTGAGGAGACTGACTCATGGATGGGAGAGGTTGTTGTACCTCAACCGAGTGTTGCATCAATGGTGGAGCAGCAAGTGGAAGCGGAGGAAGAGAGGTATAAGCCTCCTGATCCCATTGCTGAGGTTGCCTTAAGGAAGGCGGAGGGAGCTGTACACCACTGGGAACAGTAAACTCAGAACGTGGCTCAACATCGTACGCCTGGCAGGCGGTACTGCGGTCAGGCGGAGCGAGCGCAGGCGGAGCGAGTGCAGGCGGAGGCGGAGGCGCAACCTTCTCAGCCCGACACTCACGCATCAAGACTGAAAGTTGTGACTGCATGGACTGCAGTAGAGCCAACTTGGGGTCGGTAGACACTAAGATCTGCTGAGGCAAAGCCTTAACAGCAGAGATCTGTTGCGGCAGAACCTTACTCCTCTTGGGTGGAGTGCAGTCGACAGATGACTGCGGCGAGTCAGAGCTGAGCCAATGACTGCAGCCCGGTTGAGCACTCGCGGACTGGACTCTGCGTTTGAGTGGTCTAGAGACCTGAGTCCAGCGTTTCTTCCCTGACAATTGATCAGCGGACGAGTAAAAGACGGGCTCAATCGTCTGCAGGTGGGAGTGACGGTCTCTGGAAGACACGCCCGCAACCACCGAGGATACTTCTGTGCGCCGATCAAGGCCTGCCGAACCCTTTTGCCCTTCGACATTGCTTCTCCCCTGGGCTTGGGAGCTTGCAAGAGGTCCCGGACTGGGAGGACGACTGGCACGCACAGAAGTATCCTCACGCACCACACTGACACTGACACTAGCACTTGGCACTGCACTGACACTAGCACTCGTCACAGCACTGGCACTAATACCACCCACTGCACTCTTGACCTTAAGTTCCTTGACTTCGGCCATAAGAGACTTATGATCGCTAACCACTGACTCTACTTTATCGCCTAAGGCCTGAATCGCACGCAAAACAACAGACATATCAGGCTGAGGGCAAATAGTAGGTTCGGGGGTAGCCACTACAGGGGTAGGAAAAGGTAGGGGATCATGGGGTGAGGAAAAAAGTGAAGAGTGAGAAGAACTCCTCCTAACTCTGCCTCTCTCTAACTTGGTTGAATACTTCAGAAGACGGACAAAATCAAGTTCCGAAAGTCCGGCGCATTCCTCACATCGATTTTCTAACTGACAGGGTCTATCCCTACAGTCAGAACAAGCGGTGTGAGGATCTACCGAGGCCTTCGGAATACGCCTATTACAAGACCTACATCGTCTATGGGTGGGGGCTTGTGAAATGTCAGACATCTTGAATCCAAAGAGTTAGCCAAGTGGGGTTTCAAAATCAAGCAAAAGATCGTTAACCGTTAATCAGGATTAAATAAAAGCTATCTAAGCTAATATAAGAAGGTTTCCAGTAAAGCGACAGCCGAAATCAAAGAGAAATACTTCACCAAAAGCCGCGAAAATACTCCAAGATCAAAAGCGTATCCCAGAACGTCTTGCCGGAAGCACGACAGAGGAAAAATTGAGGAGGTGTCAACAAGAAGTACTATAGTACCTGGCCACAGGTGGCGCTGGTAAGTACACCCCCTTCTAGTATTGTGATAGCTGGCGTATCCCTCCATAGAATTCTGTCGGGCAACGGAGTTGACAGCTACATGATTATCGGGTAAGTTTAATATTGAAAACATGACCTTAATCCCATTTCCCATGATCGTTCATAGCCATGTTCATCATACTAAAAAAAATCCTTACTATTTGAATGAGCATATTTACCTGCATTTGGTAAACCTAATTAACAATATTTATTGGTCTTTAATCTGCCATAGCTCACTTCACTCACAATTTAACATGTCATCTTTCCTGGGAGGCAGAAAATGTTTCACTATGCGTGTTAGCCCTATGGGCGGGTACTTTGGTATTATTTTAACCATCTTATTCATCATCTAATTCCATTGCTTTTTGCTCCACCGTAGATCGCGAGGCTTGCAATTCAACATTATCTCACTGTTCTAATGTTCTGGCAACCAGACCATGTTTCGATACACGAGTTAGCCCAGTGATTAGTATTTATAATAGTTTATAATATTTGGACATTATTTCAGTTCAAATAGATATAGGTTCGAAAGTCAATCTTACTTGACGTAACATGTTTTATTATAGAATAGTACAATACTAGTTAGGTCATCAGAGCTAGCACAATTCAAAAGATCTTTATAAATACACTATTCTGAATGCTATGTATTACTGTTGGATACCATTATTAATGAAGTTATATTTCTAAATAACTCAAAATTTTGCTCCTATTATCATCTTAACACCTATCAGACAGCTCAGAAAAAATCTGATAGGTAGTGCTTCAACTTTAACTTAATTGTTCAAACAGAATAAAGGGCACAATGCTTTATATTCTAAACCTCTTGGTTATTTGTTTTCAATATCAGAATATACAATGTAATTACAGCTCTTATTTTATCTATCATCTTAATTTTAACACATTCTCAGTGGGGATACCTTAATACCTTAATATGGTGAAAGGGTTTGCATATCGCCATAATCAGTAAAGCTGTACTGTCCAAACCCCCAATCCTTTATCCTGCAGTGGACTAGAAACAACTGCATTTGCTGTTTGCTCCTAATGTTATTAATAATAAGGTAGGGTAGAAACGTGGGTAATAATTCACTATAGCGCAATATTTCTAATGAAGAAAATAAGAAGTGTTCTTGGTGTACTTATTGGTACATTGAACTTAACTGATCCCAATACCTGGAGAAAACCCATTTTTTTTAAATCTTTAGAGATTTTAAAATTCCAAAAAATGACCGAAAAACCACATAATAAAAGAGAAACAAATAAAAGAACACTACCTAACTTAGGTTCCTGGTAAAATTTTACATCTCGCACCCAGACATTTTTGCATGAAAAAGCATTTTTTCCGTTAGTTTTCTTGTTGCTTTATTGTATTTGATGTTAACCTCTTCTGCAAGAGTAGCCTAAAAGGGAACCCCAAGTGGAAATCGGTAATTTCGGGTGTGATAAAATGAAAACTAACAAATCATCGAAGAAACTAAACAGAAAACAACAAGAAAACTAACAAAAAAAGTATTTTTAGGCGAGAATACAAGGGTGAAACAATAGTGGGGACTAACTACCGTATTCATCTCTCAAGCACCATTCTCTTTAGAGTTCCATTTTCTTTTGAGCTCCATTTTCTTTCAAACACAAACTTCTCTGTCTTTAACATAGTCCAATTTTTAAAAGAGAAAAACAAACACAAGAGCAGCAGTTAACCTAAACTTTCCCACACAACCTAAAATAAAGCCTTATCCTTAACTACTGGAGGAGGGGGCTTCACCGCAGCGAGCCCTCCCAGACAGTTATATACAGTACTTAGCTTAGGCTAAGAATTAGTCTGCAATGACTTCACACTACTTCTGAGTAATATGAATCAGGCGTGAAAACAAGGGCAACGGTTTAGGATTAGAATAGCATTTATCCACAAAACTAGCCTTGTAATCGCTCACAGAGTAAATACATTGGCCGCGCTTTCTAGTTTAATCTTCAAAGCTATACCATGACACTCCCAGTACTGTTGATCTAACATCTGTACATAAAACGCTTGGAACACTTCAGACACTTTACTTCAAGCGTTGAAGAGCATCGTTTTACAAATTTAAAGAAAGGCCAACCAAAAGGAGTGATTAAAATATATCTGGATTCTGATTGGCCAATTACAGTAGTATTAAAAATTGTAAAAACAGGAGAGAAAGGCATAAGGAAATCTTGCCGTAGACCAAACATGTCATAGATAAATTAATCATCAAGCATAGAGCTCGCCAAAATTTAATAGCCAATAGTAATGCACTTACAGAAGTTACTGCGTTTCCATTATAGCATCGAACTCAGTGGGTGGAACTACTGCACATTTAGGTGAAAATTGTCACGGTGCGTAATGGGGAGGATTTAAGCAGACGGAACAAACATGCGGACGTACAAGAGCTACTACTGTACACTGTGAAGAAAAACAAATAACTTACGCAACGTAATTTGATTACTGTATTATTTTTCTATCTTATTAAGAATTTGCTCAGATAATATATTGAGATTAATATAAGACACTTTAATAACTAGCGAAACTGAAATTTGCTATAAGAAATGGAGAAGTGCTGGCTATTTAGTATTTTTCTCTGTTTAATAGGGGATGGGGCACAATGGCTAAAGTACCGGTCGATTAAAATGTGAAGTCTTATCTCCCACTCTAAGTCCCTTGTTTACATTTGGAAGACTGATGGTGAGTTATATTGCGCATGTGTTGCTTGCACTCGCGTTGGCCAGCTTTTCTATTTTTAGTATTGACAATATCATTAAATGACTTTTTTAACCAATTATAAGTTTCCAAATATTTATGCACAAGTTCCTGGATGTTATTCTACAACAGCCATTTTTTTCCACCCTCCCCTTCATTTTAAGCTTAACCACCATCACATAAAGCTGTCTCAAAGAGGGAACTTGAGGTATGTACAATATATTTTGAAATTTAGTGTAATTTCATTTAGGTCGGCAATTGATTATGATGGAAACATTCTCCGTTTAGTGTTTAGCTATTGTTACTTGCCAGAACATAGGAGCATTGAGATTATGTTTATTTGCGAGCGAAGCGAGCCACGGCAAACCAAATACCATTAGAGGGACGTTTAGTGAATCATAGATAATTATAGTACAGTACTTGAATTTTCGGTAAATTTATAGAAAAACACAGGACAACATTTCTAATAGGAAAAAAAAACTTTTCCTACAGGAAGTGATGTTCTTTCAACAAATTTGACCTTCATTTCCACTGCAAATAAGCCGTTGTACCACTATGAACAACCCCCTCCCCAACGGACACAGTCGCGAACCTGTGATTTTGAGTGTGCAAAAACAGGAAAAACAAGGTTATTTAATCTTTTTAAAATTTGTAAAGGGGTACAGAACCTAACAAACCCACCTAACCTAAACTAGTATATCCCAGGTCATAACCCCAACCCCCTTCCCCAGTCACAAAACGTTATTATTTAGCACACTTGAGATTTGTAAAAGGGTACAGAACCTAACAAACCCACCTAACCTAACCTAATAGTTCCCATGTCAGAAACCCTAGCTAGGGGCCCCAGCTAAGACATCAGAACCTCCTTCCCAGGTCACAAAGCCTAGAAGCGGGGCAAATCGACCGGAGCGCCCTTCCCAGGTCACAGAACGTTATCATTTAACTCTTGAGATTTTTAAAAGGGTACAGAACCTAACAAACCCACCTAACCTGACCTAGTAGTTCCAAGGTCACAACAACTAGCTGGGTGGGGGGGCTTTCCCCGCTTGTAACCCTTTTCCGAGGGTCAAGCCCCTCCCTTCCCAGGTCACAAAAATTATGAAATCACAATAAATATGAAAAATGTTATTTTTATAATAAAATAAATTTTTGAATATACTTACCCGGTGATTATATAAGCTGCAACTCTGTTGCTCGACAGAAAACTCTACGTTAAAAATCCGCCAGCGATCGCTATGCAGGTAGGGGGTGTACTTCAACAGCGCCATCTGTCGTGCAGGTACTCAGTACTCAATGTAAACAAAGAACTCAATTTTCTCCTCGGTCCATTGCGTCTCTATTGGGGAGGAAGGGAGGGTCCTTTAATATATAATCACCGGGTAAGTATATTCAAAAATTTATTTTATTATAAAAATAAAATTTTTCAATATTTAACTTAGCCGGTGATTATATAAGCTGATTCACACCCAGGGGGGTGGGTAGAGACCAGCAATAAATGTTTACATTATTATGAGCTAAGGATTTTTTATTTCATTTTAGCAGTTATCAAAATAACAAACTTAAAATAAATAAGTACCTGGTAAGGAAGTCGACTTGAACAATTACTCTGCCTTTTTAAGTACGTCTTCCTTACGGAGCCTCGCGATCCTCTTAGGATGCTGAGCGACCCCTAGGAGCTGAAGTATCAAGGGTTGCAACCCATACAACAGGACCTCATCAAAACCTCTAATCTAGGCGCTTCTCAAGAAATGACTTTGACCACCCGCCAAATCAAGTAGGATACGAAAGGCTTCTTAGCCTTCCGGACAACCCAAAAACAACAATAAAACATTTCAAGAGAAAGATTAAAAAGGTTATGGAATTAGGGAATTGTAGTGGTTGAGCCCTCACCCACTACTGCACTCGTTGCTACGAATGGTCCCAGAGTGTAGCAGTTCTCGTAAAGAGACTGGACATTCTTAAGATAAAAAGACGCGAACACTGACTTGCTTTTCCAATAGGTTGCGTCGATTATACTTCGCAGAGATCTATTTTGTTTAAAGGCCACGGAAGTTGCGACAGCTCTAACTTCGTGTGTCCTTACCTTCAGCAAAGCTTGGTCTTCCTCATTCAGATGGGAATGAGCTTCTCGTATTAACAGTCTGATAAAATAGGATAAAGCATTCTTTGACATAGGCAAAGATGGTTTCTTAACTGAACACCATAAAGCTTCAGACGGGCCTCGTAAAGGTTTAGTTCGTTTTAAATAGAACTTAAGAGCTCTTACAGGGCATAAGACTCTTTCTAGTTCATTTCCAACCATACGATAAGTTTGGAATATCGAACGATTTTGGCCAAGGTCGAGAAGGCAGCTCGTTTTTGGCTAGAAAACCAAGTTGTAGAGAACATGTAGCCGTTTCAGATGAGAATCCGATGTTCTTGCTGAAGGCATGAATCTCACTGACTCTTTTAGCTGTGGCTAAGCATACCAGGAAAAGAGTCTTTAAGGTGAGATCTTTCAGGGAGGCTGATTGTAGCGGTTCGAACCTGTCTGACATAAGGAATCTTAGTACCACGTCTAAATTCCAACCAGGTGTAACCAAACGACGCTCCTTCGTGGTCTCAAAAGACTTAAGGAGGTCCTGTAGATCTTTATTGTTGGAAAGATCTAAGCCTCTGTGACGGAAGACTGATGCCAACATGCTTCTGTAACCCTTGATAGTGGGAGCTGAAAGAGATCGTTCTTTCCTCAGATATAAGAGGAAGTCAGCTATTTGAGTTACAGAGGTACTGGTCGAGGATACGGATACTGACTTGCACCAGTTTCGGAAGATTTCCCACTTCGATTGGTAGACTCTAAGGGTGGATGTTCTCCTTGCTCTAGCAATCGCTCTGGCTGCCTCCTTCGAAAAGCCTCTAGCTCTCGAGAGTCTTTCGATAGTCTGAAGGCAGTCAGATGAAGAGCGAGGAGGCCTTGGTGTACCTTCTTTACGTGTGGCTGACGTAAAAGGTCCATCCTTAGGGGAAGTGTTCTGGGAACGTCTACTAGCCATCGAAGTACCTCGGTGAACCATTCTCTCGCGGGCCAGAGGGAAGCAACTAGCGTCAACCTTGTCCCTTCGTGAGAGGCGAACTTCTGCAGTACCTTGTTGACAATCTTGAACGGAGGGAATGCATATAGATCTAGATGTGACCAATCTAGGAGAAAGGCATCTATATGAACTACTGCTGGGTCCGGGATTGGTGAGCAAAATATTGGGAGCCTCTTGGTCATCGAGGTTGCGAAGAGATCTATGGTTGGCTGGCCCCAGGTGGCCCAAAGTCTCTTGCATACATCCTTGTGGAGGGTCCATTCTGTTGGAATTATTTGTCCCTTCCGACTGAGACAATCTGCCATGACATTCAAGTTGCCTTGGATGAACCTCGTTACTAGTGATATGTCTAGACCTTTTGACCAGGTGAGGAGGTCCCTTGCGATCTCGTACAACGTCAGAGAGTAGGTCCCTCCTTGCTTGGAGATGTACGCCAAATCCGTGGTGTTGTCCGAGTTCACCTCCACCACTTTGCCTTGAAGGAGAGACCTGAAGCTTTTCCAGGCCAGACGTACTGCCAGTAGCTCCTTGCAGTTGAAATGCATTGTCCTTTGACTCGAGTTCCATATTCCCGGGCATTCCCGACCGTCTAATGTCGCACCCCAGCCTACGTCCGATGCGTCCGAGAAGAGAACGTGGTTGGGAGTCTGAACAGTCAGGGGAAGACCCTCTCTTAGGTTGATATTGTCCTTTCACCAAGTCAGACAAGACTTTATCTTTTCGGAAACCGGGATCGAGACCGCTTCCAGCGTCTTGTCCTTTTTCCAGTGAAAAGCTAGATGGTATAGAAGAGGACGGAGGTGTAGTCTTCCTAGTGACACAAATTGATCCACGGATGACAGCGTCCCTACCAGACTCATCCACAGCCTGACTGAGCAGCGTTCCTTCTTCAGCATCTTCTGGATGGATAGCAAGGCTGGGGGCTGATCGTCTTGTTGTTCAGCAACGTCCTCATCAGAGGGTTCCTCATCCGAAACTGATGAGGAAACGGCAACGGAGTGGGCAACGTCTGGCTCGCTGAATCCAGTCGCACTGGTGGATGCGTGACGGAGCCGGACGCAATATCATGGAACTGCTGCACAGTCTGTGAACTGTCAACAACCATGGGTGCGCGAGGAAGCACAGCGTCAACCCGAAACTGTCTAGACCGTCTGGGTTGTGCAGTCAACACCCTACCGGGTTGCTGAGGTTGACGCACTGCGTCACAACAAGTCACCTCTGCTGGTTGTTGAACGTCCTGAACGTCAACAACCACCTCCGAGCGTCGCTTAACGTCAACGTGCGGCTGGCAACCCACACTGGGTCGCATCGGTGGAGGAACCACCTCAACTGGCAGACGCGAGTAGGTTACCTCAGCGTCAACAGGGCGCACAACCGACCGGTTGGAAGGTTGTTGGCCAGAAGGTTCTTCTCCGCATTTAAGTCCTCTATCAAGGACGCAAGCTTGGACTGCATGTCTTGCAGCAAAGCCCATTTAGGGTCTACGGGAGCAGGTGTGGCAACAGACGGGGTTAGCGACTGAGGCGGAACCGTTTACCATCCCTCTGAGAAGTTGACCTGTAAACAACTTGGAGCGTCTCCTGGCTAGGCGCCAGGGAGAGTCTACCAGAATTGAGAAGTCTATCTGGGCAGAGGCATGAACTCCCAAGCCGAGAACTTCTCTCGTGTCATATCAGACTCTCGCTCTATAAACCAGTTTAAAAGAAGGGAAAGCAAAGGCTGTATCCCCCAAACTCCTCCTGGTGAAAAACCAGTCGCCTAGCCAACGTAACGCTCTCTAGGAGAGCGAGAGAGCACTAGCTTAAAAACAACGGCTTCGAAGTAGCTAGGCCTAGTGTAAGCTCTGACGTTTAGGCGAACGAGGAGCAGCAGTTACAAGATCCGGACGAAGATCCTTAAAAAAAATCATCATGATTTAATTAAAGTCCATAGGAGGCTAAGCAGCTTAAGGCTCCTCTCCATCTGACAGAGTCCTCAAGGGAATATCAGTAGGAGGGAGAACAGCAACTTCCTCATCTACAGGAACCTTGTCCGATAAAAGCTGAGTCTCTCACTGGTGCATTAGTAGCGGACCAGAACGCAACGTCATGTAACTGCTTGACAGTCTGTGAACTGTCAACAACTGAACTGTCAACCACAACAGGTGCGTGAGGACGTACAGCGTCCACTCGAGACTGCTTTGACTGCCTAGACTGAGCAGTCAAAACAACTCTAGAATGCGGAGGTTGACGCACAGCGTCAAAACAAGTCAACTCTGATTGTTAGCGAATGTCTAGAACGTCAACAGGAGCATCAGCCAGTGGCCTAACGTCCAAATGCGGCTGAAAAAACCACACGAGACTGCATCGAGTGTGGTTCTAAACAACCTGACTGACGTGACTAAGCTACGCCAACGTCAACAGTAAGCACAAAGGAACGTTAGGTTGGCTGAAAGCCAAGATATCGATGAGATAAACGGCTAGACTCAACGGACTAATCGGCAGAATAGTCTTCCATAAGGGAGGCAAGCATATACTGCATGTTTGCCATACAACCCCTTAAGGATCAACGGAAATGGTTGTGGTAATAGACGAGGGTAACGTCTGTGACCGCAACACTTTGCCTACAAAAAAAGACTTTCGGAGTCTGTGTTACGCTTTTGTTAGGCGGCGAGCAGTTATCCGATGACTGCATAGGGTCAGAGCTGTTCTAATGGCTGTAACCAGGACGCTGGACCTGTCCTGAAAGGACTGACTTTCGCTTAAGGGCTTCGAAACCTTGTGACAGGTTTCTTATGCGAAAAACCTACGGATGGCGAGGAGAAACAACGTCTCTCTCGTCTTATGGTAGGGGAGATCTTGGTAAGAAACACCCGATACCATAGAGGGAAAACGTCTGTTCGTTGGTCAAGGCCTCTCGAACCCATAAGTCGTTTGACATTACTTCTCCCCTGGGCTTGGGAGCTTGCAAGAGGTCCCGGACTAGGTGAACGACAGGCACGAACAGACGAACCCTCGGACGCAACACTGTAACACTTTGCGCCTCGGGCGCAACACTAACACTTTGCGCATATCACTTTATCACTTCGATTTTCTGTTTTGCACTTATTTCTACCTGAAACACGCAATTCTACCCTTCATTAAAAGGTAGTAATTACGAAATTAGTCGTATAATGCAAGCTCATAATACCAGCAAAAAACAGAAAACATATTTTAAGATAAAAAGAAAAATCAGTGGCTGGGAAAGAGACTAAACACTAGTTCATATAACTACGTTTTCAATCTCTCACCGCACATAGCCTGGGGACGAGAATAAAAACCTAAAAACGTTTTATCCTTCCTCCCCGTACAGAGACTAGGGACGAGAGTAACACAAGAACAACGTTACCCGCTTGAACGGAACGTTTTCTCTCCTCTCTCTCCCTCCGTCTCTATCTCTCTCTCTCTTTCTCTCTTGATTTCGCACCTAAGAGAAGAGCCCAATTATATATCGTCAAAAAAAAACATGTTATTTGACTAAAGGAAAAAACTGAAAGGTTTTTCAAAATAAAAAGTTCCTTTAAATTAGAATTTAAAACATTTAAGCTAAGAAAGAATGAACAAAACGTCAGAATCGATTTACTCTTACTGCAAAGTGAAACCGTGATACACTCTCTCTCTATCGTAACGATAGAGCGAATGTTGAACGTCCTGAACGTCAACAACTGCGTAGCATAAAAAACTAAACGTTAGTTCATCTTTGAAAACAGTACGAAGACTATCAAAGAAATTCTTTCATAAAATATTACATTTAAAAAGTTTTAAATCCTTTAAAAGCTAAAGACGATATAAAGGGCTCAATGTTGATTAACTTCGGTTTCCAAGTTAGGACCGCCTATTCTCAGGAAAGGTCTATATAAACAAAGCATTAAAATTTATTTTATATGTTTATAAAAAATGGAAAGTTAATCGAAGAGGCCTAATAAAGGCGGAGATATATATATAGAGGAAAATCTATAACGTGATAAGATAATTACTAAAAGCCTAAACACACTTCCGTCTAAGGGAAGGGTCGGCCATTTAAAAGTGAAAGAAAGTCCATACTCTCTTTGTCACCATAATTAAATCTATCCAAAACGAGTTCAAGTTTTGAGATGAAGATAAAACACCTGCACAGCGAAAGCTCAAAACTAGAATAGTGTACTTCACCAAATAGTTGTGAAAACAAATCCAGTTAGCAACAGCGAATTAGTAGGTCTTGCCGGTAGCCCGACAGAGAGAAAATTGAGTTCTTTGTTTACATTGAGTACTGAGTACCTGCACGACAGATGGCGCTGTTGAAGTACACCCCCTACCTGCATAGCGATCGCTGGCGGATTTTTAACGTAGAGTTTTCTGTCGAGCAACAGAGTTGCAGCTTATATAATCACCGGCTAAGTTAAATATTGAAAAATTAAATAACAATTAATTGCTTACCTTATGATTGAGACGTGGAAGGTTGGGGGTCATCGGGATCCCTGCCTCATGGTGCTGTTGTGGAGGTTAGAGGCGACTGGCAATGATGAAGAATTGGTGCAATAATGAGGCCTTTGGTTAGTGGAGAGTGGAAAAAAACCTGGCATAATACTAACGGAAATACTCCAATTGATTACCAGGTCTTTCGATCCACTCCTACACTTCCATCCACATGCGTTCAATATTTTGAGTATGGGTACCTGGGTCTAAGGGGTCAACAAAGTGTTCCGAGTGATAAACAGTCCTTTGCTTGTAGCCCAGCTCACCTAACGAACTATATGCACCCCACTTTTCACTGATAATGATGCTACCTACATTAATATAGAGAATAAGGGTAGCAGCATCCCTTTTTCGAGGTAGAGGCTCAAGCAAGGTTATTAAAAAAAAAAACATCTTGGACACTCGTTCCATTCCCCCAAACACCCATATCAAACTCAAACGCCTGCCGTGGTAGGACTTGGTCTTAAAAAAGTGAGGTTCGTCAACCTCCACTGATAATCTATCACCACCAATAGCTTCTTGATTATAAAAAGAAATTCTGCTACTGTACTTTAAAACAGGAACTCCGCCAGTCAACACTCGTATTGGGTGAAATATGGAGGCTTTCGATGACTGTTTCATGATCCCATTGTGTGCCGAGCCAGTGGTTTACAAAGAGAATAAGTTTCCCAGGCTCGACGTGGGCCTTTTCAAGGAGTGTTCCTTTCAAGCACTTACACTATACCCACACATACGTCTTCTTTTTGTCTTTGCTGGTCTTCCCTAAACGCCATCTGAGAATCACACTTAGTACACTTTAAATTTTGTGGGAGAACACTATGCTTTTAAAAATTCAAACAACAAACCAGAATTATCATGATATTTTCCATAAAACTTGGCTACAGTATCAAAATAGTCAAAAGAACTGCCATTACAATTTGCTGCATGGGACTCCATGCCTGATATCCAACACATAACACAACTACAAAGGAACGAAACGCCGGCTTTCCTTCATTCTTGGAAGTATTCAGTCAAACACGGATACCAGTGGACGTTAAGCGGTAAATGTGTTGGTCCGCTAGAATCTTTCTAAATCTTCGTTTTTGACTAAGTTGTTCGTAATTGGTTATGAAACCATTACGTTATAATGATGTCACAGCTCTCAGCTAATAAACTATAATTGGAACTGATTGTGCTTGCCTTAAAATGTGAGTTAAAGTGCTCATAAAAAGTAAACATTGCCGTGGAGGAAACGTTTCTCTCAACTTAGAAAAACTTTGAGGTAAAATTAACCAACTTCATTTAACTCGACCTCATTCAATCTCTTACATAAAAACTATACTTTTCATATAGCTTTTAACATGCTCTTTCAATGTAGGTGATTATTTTTATTAATATCGAGTGTGGCATGCTTCTGAAGCTTTACCTAGGATCATCATATTTTGTGCCAATTTTCATGGATTTATTATGCGTCCCACAGTATAATGTATAGAGAAGAAAAGGTTAGTTTTACTATTTTTTCCTAATTCACCAGTAAATTTTCCCAACCAACAACCCCCCCCGCCCCCTTCCCAATGAGTGCCCCAATTATCATAGGACATATCAGGGTATATCTTATCAACTATTTATTTGCGACGGATATAATAGTCATTATCAAAGAAAACAGGAGTTTTTCCATATATATCACCGTTTTTTAAAGTAAAGTTTGCCCCGTGGTTTACTATAATAAATCCGAATTCTCAGCCATTTACATGAACCATATATTTATCCAACTGATTATCGTGTGTTTATTTTACATTTCTGACCATTATTATTGCTGCAAATCAATCATTTTTGGCTTTTCCCCACCCAGAAAACTCCAGCTCCCACTGGTGTCCCCAAAATTATCTTTTTATAAGGGGGTCCAAAAACTTGCAAACGAGTGGTTTGCCCCAATAATCATGGTCAGAAATGCATAAAACACAAGATAGCGAGTAGGAAAAATATATTGATCATGTATTTGGCTAAAAATTAAAGTATATATTTACCTATATGGAGAAGTGTTTTGTTTTATCGGCGAAAATATAAATTACAACAAAAGAGGTGGAAGTCTACCAAAATTTCACCCCAACCTAACCTATTAGCCATACCCTTAGCTACCTGCGACCCACCACCTTTATCTTACCCTGGGCTTATAGCATGGGTCTTTTCTAACTAGGGTTGTAGCTTACCAAGTAATAATAATAATAATAATAATAATAAGGTAAAGTTTTACTGTATTACTTTTTTCGGTAATTTTGTATATTATTCCATGGTGTGATTTCGCACAAGAAATATATGATTTCCTATAGCAAATAACGTGATTTAACCGATTTTGATGATCATTTCAATCGCAAACAAACAGATCAACCAATTCGGTTAGTTTTAAGTTGACGAATTGGTTGATGTTATTACGGATGAAATGAATGAGAAAACCAGTTAAATCACGATATCTACTATAGGAAATCATATATTTCCTGTGCGAAATCACACAATGAAATACAATACAAATGAACCATATAAATATTAACACTGTTGACATATATACGGAGTTAAAATATATAAACAACAGATGTAGGGGACGATAACATTAGCAACGTTACCAATGGTTGACAGAACTACCAACGATGACAAATGGTACACAGTGTTACCAACGGCACGATGTCATTTCTAGAGATAGAAATGCTAAATATTTCCATACGTAAACTAAATAATTTTTCCATATAACTATTAAACAATAAATAAAAAGTACCAAAAGGCCACAGATCCTAACAAACCCGCCTAACCTTGCCTAGAAGTACCCCGGTCACAAAACTCATATAATAAGCATAGGGGAATGACTTACTTTGATTCACAGTACTACCAACGGTGACGAATGGAACACAACTACCAACGATACGATGTCATTACTAGTGGCAGAAATGATAAATATTTCCATTCGAATATTAAATAATTTTTCCATATAACTGTTACACAATATATAAATAGTACAGAAAGACCACAGAACCTAACAAACCCACCTAACCTTGCCTAGAAGTACCCCGGTCACAAAACACGTATAATGGCTATTGAGGAATGACTTACTTTTATGAAGAAAACGACGAAGTATTCGGTAACCTTGGAAAAGAAACTTCTCCAATCGACACTAGTTTTCGAAGATATGTCGATACCATCCATGAGGGTCTCATGGTCCGAATGTTTATGCAAAAAGTGGATGGCACATAATATTATCTTCCATGGGGATAGACGACTTTTGTCCAAAAAGTACCTTTATAGGCAGAAACGGTATAACCACAACGGAGTTTCTTCTTAGTTTTACGAATGATGGATTCAGAATTGCAATAAAACACGTGAATGTCTTGCCTATAAGATAAAGAAACCGCACTTGTAATGCAGAACACCTCACCAGGACAAAGGTTACAACGGGAAAGGCATTGGAACAAAGGGTATGAAAACACCGCTAATAGGGATAAAGGAAGTGGGGGGGGGTAGGGAGATATCTGTATAGGCCTAGGGAGGTGATTGGTTAAGGGAAAAACAAAGAACTCTAGCGGGTAAACATGAATGAACTAAATACGGAAACTAGACCAGAGAAAGGATTTATAAGACACAGAGGAGAGAAAAAGAAATAACCAACAAAAATAAATAAAAACAATATAGGAAGGTAACATGGAATGAACGGTAAATAATATTGAATGGGAATATAAAATGAGATGATCACAGCGAGAATTAACTGGATAAAAAAACTAGTCCAGAGTAAGTATTTATGTGCAACCAGGAAGAGATAAAGAAATAACCAAACAAATAAACCCAATATAGGAAGGTAAAATGGAATGACTGATAAATAATATTGAATGGGAATAAAAAATGAGAAAATAACACGGTAATAAAGAGTAATTGGAGAGAGGAAACTCCTGCGCAGGGGGGTTATATATGAGCAGGTCGGAAACTAGTGCGGACGAACGTACGTACAAATGGGTGCTAATGTTAGCAAGGAATGCTAACATTTGATCTACATCAGGTATGGAATGCTAACATTTAAACTACAACAGGCGTTGGCAGCACTGGTTACTGTATTACTACAAGAAATAACCTTTGAAACGGCTCCTCCCAAATATATCCAGTTATACTGTTTTGTATTTTCCTACGGTTATAATAAATACAAGGAGGAAAGGTATAGAGAAGAAAAGGACTGATTTACGGTTATATATCGGTTCCCCAGTATGATTTCCCCACCCAAAACCCCGAGTTCCCACTGGGGGTCCCCCATTATCGGAGGATATAGATGTATATATATTTCTGAAACTATTCATTTGCGACGGGAACGAGTGTTATTTTCGAAGGGAGCGTAATATTTCCTATAAGAAAATGTAGTTGGAATCCTAGGTTACAGTGCCATGTAATAAACTACAATGAAACCCTTTTTTCTAGGTTACATTGCCCTGTAATACAGTACAATAATACCAAAATTGATTTGACAGGTAATAAGAGTTATTCCAGTTTGGGTTTACCGTTGTACATTTAAATTAGCTTAAACTAATAATCACTTATAATAACCTAGCCTAGCATTAACAAATGGAAAGAAGGGAAGAATGCCATTAATACATTTCTAGGCTTTGTAGAATACTTAACTCAGTGCTTCATCATAGATTAGAATACCATAGACCTACGCTATCCATGAAATATGCTAGCTTAGATTAGTAAGAGCATATGTAAAGGGCTAAAAGCCGAAGGAAAGCTCTACACATGTTTAAGGGCTACGTAAATGGCCACTTGATTCCAGACTTACTGGATTCTTAAGGAACGCGTATGCATACTTAACAAGCTACAAATGAAGGGAACACTAATCAAACCTGCCACTTACTTAGATAATTTAAATCAGGGGGAAGTTAGAGATAGTAGCACTTAACAGTCACGCACGCACAGATAAAAAAAAACAGAAAAAAAGCCTTCTACACACAAAATCACAAACTACAAAACACTACTGGACAGTGTTGCCAGATGGATTAGTCTAAAAATCTCCAAAATCATGATTAAAAAATTCCCAAAACAACTGAAAAATCACCATTTCCACAAATATGTTTTCCTCTGATCCTGTAGGCTTTACTAATATAGAAATTACTCACTATACTTCATATAAGTGCAAGCAAACTAATTGCAAAAATATAAAGGTTTACTCATCTGTGTTTTTTCTTCCTAGAAATGTGTACAGAATATCCCCATCAGGTACCCCAAATCCTCAAATCTAGGAATAAATCCCAATACCTGGCAACACTGCTGCTGGACACTAGAGGACAGTGTTGCCACTGGTTCTTCCTAAGAATTCCGCCTGGTAAGGAAAACGGCCTTTAAACTGTGTTATGTTATGTTAGTTTTAGTTCAAATTACAATACAGATCAACAGATATAAAGACATAGACTCCATATTATCAAAGTAAAACACATTTATATGACAAAAACTATTTTTTCAACCTTGATAACTAAGCGGAAATATTTTCCGCTCCAGAGTAAAGCATAAATCGGAAATTGAGAGATTCCATATTATCAATGTAAAACACATTTATATGACAAGAACTGGATTTTCAACCTTGATAACTATGCGGAAATATTTTCAGCTCAAGAGTAAAGCATAAATCGGGAACTAAAATGATGGAGATCCCTCTGTACGTTTATTTTTCCGTCATTATCCGCACAATTACGCCATTTGGCAACACTGCTGGAGGAAAGTGGAGACTTTACAGACGTGACGTAACGTGGTAACGTAAATTCCGAGGAAATTTTAGGAAACTGGTAAAAAATAAATATTATCTGGAACATCAGGAATATTATTTACCAGAATAAGAGCAGGCAAAATTTGTCTTAAATATATTTAGTTAATGCTTTGTCACATATGTTTTCCCCGTTAAGATAATTAGAAGGAACATGTGATAATAAAGAACGTAAACAAACAAATCAAGATAGTTCAGGTTGCCATTATTTACAGATTGTGACACTTAGGATGGTTTCTTGACATTCAAATCCTTCCAAATCTTTAAAATTGCACTACAATTTTCATTGTCTGGAAAGTATTTTGAGATCTCGTTTCCTAGAAATTATGCAATATAATTCCTCCATATACTACTGGGCATCATCATTATTTGGTAGTTCAAGAACAGTTTAATATGCTACACATCATCTGCAAGTCTGGCAATCGATAATGAATTGTTATCAAAAGAAAACAAAACAAAGTAATAGAGAAATAAAATCATAGATTCTTAAGCCTGTTTTACATTGTTTATACGGTAGCATAGGCTATATATATATATATATATATATATATGACATTTTTAGAGCTTAAAATATCTTTGTTTAAGAACACTGTATTAAAAAGTCGACGTTTGCCATCCTAAAAACTCTCTCTCTCTCTCTCTCTCTCTCTCTCTCTCCTCATTTATATATATATATATATATATATATATAAATAAATATATATATATATATATATATATAAATAAATAAATATATAATATATATATATATATATGTGTGTGTGTGTGTGTGTGTGTGTGACCTTTCAAGGGCCTAAAATATTACTGTTTACTAACACTATTAAAAATGTATGTCGAAGTTTGCCATCCAAAAATTCTCTCTCTCTCTCTCTCTCTCTCTCTCTCTCTCTCTCTCCTATTCATAAAATCTTTCAAAGGTAAAAGCAAGCCCTTTTGACCCAAAGATTTTATTTCTGCACATTCAACATCCACATATTCAACGCTAACAGTAAGTCTCTGTATGCAGGATGTACCAAAGAGAACTCAAATTTCTTAACTATAAGGCGTACCCAAACACCAGTGGATATAATAAAACTTATTACATTAATTCACGGAAAAAGGGAAGTTTTTAATCTAACGTTCTGATTATTATTATTATTATTATTATTATTATTATTATTATTATTATTATTTTTATGGTTATTATTATCATTATTAATATTATTATATTATTATTATTATTATTATTATTATTATATTTGCTAAGCTACAACCCTAATTGGAAAAGCCGGAGATGCTAGAAGCCCAGGGGCTCCAACAGGGAAATGGCCGAGTGAGGAAAAGAAATGGAAAAAATAAAATATTTTAAGAACGGTATTATTAAAATAAATAATTCCTAAATGAACTATAAAAACTTTAACAAAACCAGAGGAAGAGAAATAAGATAGAATAGTGAGTACGAGTGTACCCTCAAGCAAGAGAACTCTAAATTTAAATTTCCACTTAGATTGTATCATGGCTACAGTATGCCCACTTGATATATGCATTGGCCTTAGAGGTTCATAATTTGAATAGTTAAGAATTTATATAATCAGCTGATAGAGATGACAATGTGTCTTGATTTTTATGATTCACTGTAATAACTTACCACTCCAATGCATTACAGAATTTACAAATAAGTAAATAGGCCTATTTTTTAATATTAAAAACTAGCACTACACTTATGGGCATAGAGAGAAAAGGCGATATCCATGTTTCATAAAACATTTCCTGTCATCAAAAGAGGAAAATATTTATACAGATGTTGTGGTGGCCTATCGGAAAAGTTCCTGCCTAGAAATCTGTAGGAAAGGAGTTCAAGATCCACTAAAGGTCGAGCATTTCTAGTAGTGTGTGCAACCTCGTCATCCTTATGAGTTATGGATGGGGTTTCAGTGGACGCTATTGGTCTACCTAACGAGTCATCAACAAACATTGCCTGGCCCTCCCTGGTCCTAACGTGATGGAAAGGGAGCTTGGGCGCTGATTCTTATGTATATATGGTCAGTCTCTAATCTAGTCTAGGGCACTGTTCTGTCCTTGCCCTTCTTTCATGGGCTCATTTAACCCTTTAAACATGTACATAAACGTTTAAACACAACGGCTTTAAATGCACACATGAAGACGAACTTTCTCTAAAATTCATCCCAAAATTTCACCACTGGAATTCGGAAGAAGGTATATATATATATATATATATGTAATATATATATATATCTATATATATATAGATATATATATATATATATATAGATATATATATATATATATATATATGTATATATATATATATATATAGATATATATATATATATATATGTATATATATATATATATATATCTATATATATATATATATATACATATAATATATATATATATATCTATATATATATATATAAATATATATATATAGATATATATATATATATATAGATATATATATATATATATATATGTATATATATATATAATATTATAGATATATATATATATATATATATATGTAATATATATATATATATATCTATATATATGTATATATATATATATATATATATCTGTGTAATGTGCCCCCTTTTAGTGACAATAACTTTACGAGGTGAAACGGTTTGTACATCACCATGATCAGCAAATATGTACTAGCTTGGTTTGCTGAGAGCGATCAAAACTAAAGTCTCCCAGCATCACCACTCTGCAGTGGCAAGCGTGGTGATGAAAATTGGCCTAACCCCAGATATCAATAAAGACATGTCTGAAGCCTTTGTCCTGCAGTGAACTAGAAACGGCTGTATATTGTTGTTGTAAATAATTTTTCATGTAAGATTAAATGATTGTATTTTATGCATATAAGTTACAGATCATTTTGTTCCATTGTTAATGCTGTTATATTATTATTATTATTATTATTATTATTATTATTATTACTAGCTAAGCTACAACCCTAGTTGGGAAAAACATGATGCTATAAGCCCAAGGGCTCCCAACATGGAAAAATAGCTCCGTGAGGAAAGGAAATAAGGAAATAGATAAACGATATAAGAAGAAATGAATTAAAATAAAATATTTTAAAAACATTAACAATATTAAAATAGATATTTCATATATAAACCATAAAAAGACTTTGTCAGCCTGTTCAACATATAATAAACATTTGCTGCAAGTGTGAAATTTTGAAGTTCTACTGATTCAAGTACCAGATTATTATTATAACTTGCTAAGCTACAACCCTAGTTGCAAAAGCATGATGCTATAAACCAGGGGCTCCAACAGGGAAAATAGCCCAGTGAGGAAAGGAAACGAGGAAAAATAAAATATCTTAAGAAGAGTAACATTATAATAAATAATTCCTATATAAACTATAAAAACTTTAACAAAATAAGAGGAAGAGAAATAGGATGGAATAGTGTGCCCGAGTATACCCTCAAGCAAGAGAACTCTAACACAAGACAGTGTAAGACCATGGTAACAGAGGCTATGGCACTATCCAAGACTAGAGGAACAATGGTTTGATTTTGATTAGGAAGATTATTCCATAAAATGAGTTGTAGTGATGTCGATTAACAAAACGAATGCTAAGGCAGTAGTCAGGAGTCAAGTAACCCGCCCCCCCCCCCCCCCCCCCACCTCTCTCCTCTCTCTCTCTCTCTCTCTCTCTCTCTCTCTCTCTCTCTCTCTCTCTATAAAAGAATAGCGAGTTTGAAGTGATCACAGACCAGCCCCTTGAAATAAAGGAGACAGATAAAGTAAAGTGGTTTCGAAGTCTTTATTGGAAAGGGAATTGACCATAAAAAAAGTTCTCCAGGACATGTGAGATTTTTGCTGCGAGGTTTGTTGACCTAGAATTATATAAATTCTCCGCTGTTCCCGCTTGACATATCAATTTTTTTTTTTATTAAATTATGCTGTTTTTCCGTATATGCCTTTATTTCATTTGCATTGAAAAATGTCTATCTTGTTCTTTAAATTGTAGTTTCAATTGTAGAACTGATTAAACTCTTTATTATTAAGAAACCCATCTTATTAAAATATGCTATTCCGTATATGCCTTTTTTTCATTTGCTTTGAAAAATGTCTATCTGGTTTAAATTGTAGTTTCATTTGTAGAACTGATTAAACTCTGTTTATTATTAAGAACCTCATTTTACTAAAATATGCTCTTCCGTATAATTTTTTTTTTCATTTGCATTGAAATATCTCTATTTTGTTGTTTAAATCGTAGCTTTGTTTATTATTAAGAATTTTTTTTCTATTAAATATGCTATTTTTGTATATATCTTTTTTTTATTTGCACTGAGATATTTCTATTGTTATCAAAATTGGAGTTTAAGTTGTAGAATTTATTAAGCTTTGTTTATCAAGAATCTTTTTTTTTTTTATAAAATACGCTCTATTTTCCGTATATGCTTTTTCATTTGCATTGAAATTTTCTAATTTGTAATCAAAATTGCAATTTCAGTTGTGGAAACAATTAATCTTCATTTATTATTAAGAAGAAAAATCTGTTTAAGCTTCATGAAATAATTAAATCAAAAGACCAAACTGGAATGTCCTAAGAAAATCAGGGTCCAGGAATGAAATTAAACAGAAAATTATTCAACACAATTATATCAATGTAAAGTGAATAAGGTAAACAGATAAATAAATAAATGAGTAAATACATTTTAATTGATGACTCAAGACAATTTAACAAATATTTATTTAAATGTCATTGGTCTTAAAATATATTATTTTTCCTTGTTTCCTTTCCACGCTGGGCTATTTTCCCTGTTGGGCTCCTGAGCTTATAGCATCTTGCTTTTCCAACTAGGGTTGTAGCTTAGCAAGTAATAATATAAATAATAATAATAATACCCAACTTTTACCTTAAAGGGAAATCCTTTACACGAACACACACTTCATTGCGTGCTTCTAGCCCGTTATGCATCATATCTATTACTGAATTTGTATAATTACAGCTACCTTTAGTGGCATTACCTTCTCGTAATCATGTAATTAGTTGTGGCATTGCGCTAGCCTGGTAGTTAAGGGCTGCAAACGGTTATAAAACATGTGAGCATCGCGCACAACTAAATGTTTGTTCGCATGATAGTTATTTGAGGTGGAAAAATTAGAAGAATGTGGATTTACATATATCTTATTTAATATTTTCGTATATTATTGCTCTTTATTGAGGTATTATTTTCTCAGTGGTAGCATTGGGAAATTTTTTGGTTTGTGGTTTTTAATTCATTGTTTACTGTCAACTTAACCATTTTTACCGGAAGAAAATTACATCATGTGTAAGTTCTCTATTATTATTATTATTATTATTATTATATTATTATTATTATAAGTTAAGCTACAACCCTAGTTGGAAGAGCAGGATGCTATAAGCCCAAGGGCGGCTCCAACAGGGAAAAATGACCCAGTGAGGAAAGGAAACAAGGAAATAAATAAAATATAAGAAAAGTATTGAATAGTTAAGATAAATTACTCCAAGAACAGTGACAACATTAAAATAGACCTTTCATAAATATACTTTAAAAACTGAAAAAAGATGAAGAGAAATATGATAGAATAGTTGCAAAGAGAACTATAACGATGATCATTCTATTATCAAATTTAAGCAATATTGGATCACATCAGTATGGTTGGCACATACTCTATTTGAATCTTTGTGAGTATTGGAAACTGAAACTCATATGCAAGTCTGGAAACTGGAAGGGTTGCACCTATGTGTGTGTATATATATATATATATATATATATAATATATACACACATATATATACATATATATATATGTATATATATATATGTATATATATATATATTTATATATAATATATAAGTATATATAATATATAAATAATTTATATATAATATATATAATTAAATATATATAATATATATATTAATACACACACATTATATATATATATATATATATATATATATATACTGTATGTGTATATATATATATATATATATATATATATTCAAATAAGACATATATTTATGATATATTAATGTCTGGATTCTCTTACCGAATCGGGATCAGAGCCCCAGGCGAAAACATTCAAAGTCAATAGCTTCTTACCGGACGGGAATCGAACCCCTAATCCACGAAACTTGTATCGACAGTGACATACCACTTGGCTCGCTAAAATCCATTGGTGAGGTCGAGATCAAGTTAATGTTCGGGTGTTAAAAGTCAAATGTGAATTTTTCCGTAACTTGTGAACTTTACCAGATTGGGAATTATAATTTGGCAATTCATAATTCACTAATGATTTCCCTAGGGTATCTTATCCTAAGATCAAGGTGAAAAAAAAAAAAAAAAAAAAAAACAGCCCTGAATGTTAAATAGTATAGGATGAAGACTTCATATTGGCATACACCTGTTGAGATACTACCACTAGAGTTATTGGGTTCTTTGATAGGCCAGACAGTACTACATTGGATCCTTCTCTCGGGTTATGGCTTATTTTCCCATTGCTTGCACATATACCGAATAGTCTGGCCTATTCTTTACATATTCACCTCTGTGTTCATACACCTGACAACACTGAGATTACCAACAATTCTTCTCCGCTCAAGGGGTTAACTACTACATTGTAATTGTTCAGTGGCTACTTTCCTCTTGGTAAGGGTAGAAGAGACTCTTTAGCTATGGTAAGCAGCTCTTCTAGGAGAAGGACACTCCAAAATCAAACCATTGTGCTCTGGTCTTGGGAAGTGCCCTAGCCTGTGTACCATGGTCTTATACTGTTTATGGGTAGAGTTCTCTTGCTTGAGGGCACACTCAGGCACACTATTCTATCTTATTTCTCTTGATTCTTTAAAAAAATTTTATAGTTCATATCTGAAAGATTTATTTTGGTGTTGTTACTGTTCTTAAAATATTTTATCTTAATTATTAATTACTTCTCTTGTGGTTTATTTATGTCCGTATTTGCTTTCCTCACTGGGGTATTTTCCCTGTTTTAGCCCTTATGTTTATAGCATTCTGTTTTTCCAACTAGGGTTGTAGCTTAGCAAGTAATAATAATAATAATAATAATAATACACACTGTGCTAATTAACCTGATAAGCGCAGCGAGATTCAAATTAAGGTAATTTATGTGTGTATATATATATATATATATATATATATATATATATATATATATATATATATATTTTCAAAAAGGCCATAAAAGAAACACAGGAAATATGAATAAATCACACTATATTTCGGTCAATAAACATCGACTCTCTTCAGGAAGTAAAGTTAAAGTGAGAATTACAGTGGAGAGTGACGGTTTATATATGAAAGCAAAAGGGTGTGTTCAATTGTTCTATAGTTGTTATAATTGCTGGAAGGATTAGCCAAATTTAATTACATCCAGGTGCGTGTTCTTATTGTTGAGCCGCTTGGAGGAAGTTTTGACCTCTGATGCATGTCTGGTGGTCGGTCTCCGTGGATTATCTTCTTAATGATAGGGTTGAGAAGAGTATTGTCCACTGTGTCAGCTTTCCATTGGCCCCCACATAGGTTCATTGTGTTTGATTGATTTATGATGG
>NC_090726.1:189556853-189649353 GCF_036898095.1 Palaemon carinicauda
GAGAGAGAGAGAGAGAGAGAGAGAGAGAGCATTATGGTGTATGATTGTGTATGAAATACACGCGCATTAAAATAGATATTAGACATAGCTCATTCTACACAGAAACAGAATGAAAAGGAGAGTAAAAAATATGCTATAATATATCTTAATTTCAAATACAACCTCTTGCTTTGTAATTATGAAAAGAAAAAAAACGAGGATAGAGAATTTGGTTGTGATTTACTCTCAACCTCGACCTGATAACAATATTTCTGTATTTGAGATAAAATTCTAATTTTAACAATATTTATATAATGTAAAAAATGATGTTAGGTTAAAAATAACAAAGATGAATAAAGTTTATTTTTCAACATTAGCTACAAGTTACAGGTAGGCCTAATGCTGATATTACCTAAATAAACTGCATACTAATGAAAATTTGGGCCTCAATGTTGAAGGAAGTGGCAGGCGTAGTGAATATTACAGAAGTGATAAGATTGTCATGACTGAGATGGTGGGGCAGTATTGAGGAAGGATAAGCCCGTGTCTTACGTAAGGTTTTGCAATCTAAAACGAACGAACGAAGGATGTATGGTGGGAATAGAGTGGGAAGGCCTTGGGAGTAACCTGTTAAGGGGAGAGCATCGAGAGATAGGCTGGTAATTAGATGGCGAGATAAGGTGAAAGATGATATGGAGAGAAGAGGTTTGGTGGAAGAGGATTACTTTGTTACAAGGCTTTGGAGAGGGCGCATCAGGCAACCGACCCTTTAATGTAAGGATAACGGTGGGGAAGAAGTTGAAGGAAATGGCACCTAAAGAGTTAAGCCCTCTGTTATTTCAGCAAGTATCTTGAGCTAAAGCTGTTGATCCAATGGATATTTTCTTGACCTAACCAAGTGCTGATGCAAATTTACAGTTGGTAACCCTTATAGTTATCAATTTTGAATCAAAAGAACCGTGAAATTGGATCAATTGATACGACTATGTATAAACATAAATGTGTATATATATATATATATATATATATATATATATATATATATATATATATATATATATATATATATATATATATATATATATATATATATATATATATATATATATATATATGCATATATATATATGTAATATATATACATATATATGTATATATATACAGTATATATATATATATATATATATATATATATATGCATATATATGTGTGTGTATGTATATATATATATATATATATATATATATATATATATATATATATATATATATATATACTGTATACATACATACATACAAACCCTTATGGACATCTATCATCTGCGGAGTATTCCCACAAATAAATTTATTTCACAGCTTACACCGTGGGATCCGTAAAAGAACAATATCTATTTTAAGATTTAATCCACATACGTATGTTTACCAGACATCCGGTAAAGGAACCCTGTGGCTACGTACATTCTTATATCGCACCATTTAAATAAACTGCAGCAATTTCTCCTTTTCTTAAAAAAAGTTAAAAAGGAAAAAAAAAATTCCGACATATTATCCTCTTTAATTACATGTCTACAGAACTTCCTTTAATATATTCTGCCGACAAAGAGCCCCTTTTACTCTGATCTTTTTTTCTTTTTCTTTTTTTTTCTATTTCGCATCCTTTGTCAGTAGGTATTTAACTGGTGATCCACGGAATGCGTGCGGTAATTAACTCCGTAAACAGTGAAGCAATTAGTCAGCAAATTAGTCTAGTCATTTGCCTAATAAACGATTCAATTACGTAATCATTTGGCGGGAGCATTTATTAGCTATTACGCGAACTTTAAGGCGTTTATATGTACGTAGCATATAAAGCCAGGGATGTTTGTGATACTGGTGTATACAGATGAAATGACAAATATATTTTCTGGGGTGTTAAAAGTATACGTGTCCAATTCCTGGTTGGTATCATTGCGTAATTCCTAGAACACACACACACACACACACACACATATATATATATATATATATATATATATATATATATATATATATATATATATATATATATATACATATATATATATATATATATATATATATATATATATATATATATATATATACACACACACACACACGAGGGGTACTGAAAAGTTCCTGGTTTTAAGGGTATAGTGAAAGGGTAGAGCTACTACTTTTGCAGGGGAAAAAAAAAAACAACAACAACATGAATGATGTTTCGCTAATGATATATGGAGTACGAGTAGTTCTGAATTGTTCCAATGAAATGCAAATTCCATTTTGATTAATGATATTTGTGCATGACAATGGTCTTGATTTCACTATGCATATGGGCATCATTTGTGGATTATGTACGTTAGTTATGAAATCTCTATCTTGTATAATCTAGGATGAATAACTAATGTTGAATTTTATATGTGCTAAAAGTTTTAAATATTTAATGGCTTTAAAATAACTCCGCTTTTTTATGGAATTAGAGAATTCCATGTGTAGTTCATATTATGTTATCACGAAAGGTTAATTTGTATTTGTAATTTCACCTCTCTCTCTCTCTCTCTCTCTCTCTCTCTCTCTCTCTCTCTCTCTCTCTCTCTCTCTCTCTCTCTCTATATATATATATATATATATATATATATATATATATATATATATATATTACCTAAATTTGAATCTCGCTGCGCTTATTATTATTATTATTATTATTATTATTATTATTTGCTAAGCTACAACCCTAGCTGGAAAAGCAAAATGCTATAAGCCCAGGTGCCCCAACAGGGAAAATAGCCCAGTAAGGAAAGGAAAGAAGGAAAAATAAAATATTTTAAGAAGAGTAACATTAAAATAAATATTTCCTATATAAACTATGAAAACTTTAACAAAACAAGAGGAAGAGAAATTAAATAGAATAGTGTGCCTGATTGTACCCTCAAGCAAGAGAACTCTAACCCAAGACAGTGGAAGACCATGGTACAGAGGCTATGGCACTACCCAAGACTAGAGAACAATGGTTTGATTTTGGAGTGTGTATTATTATTATTATTATTATTATTATTATTATTATTATTACTTGCTAAGCTACAACCCTAGTTGGAAAAGCAGAATGCTATAAACCTAAGGGCTAAAACAGGGAAAATACCCTAGTGAGGATAGGAAATAAGGGGAAATAAGGACATAAATAAACCACAAGAGAAGTAATTAATAATTAAGATAAAATATTTTAAGAACAGTAACAACACTATGATAAATCTTTCATATATAAAATATAAAAATTTTAAAAATCAAGAGAAATAAGATAGAATAGTGTGCCTGAGTGTGCCCTCAAGCAAGAGAACTCTACCCCAAGGCTGTGTAAGACCATGGTACACAGGCTAGGGCACATCCCAAGACCAGAGCACAATGGTTTGATTTTGGAGTGTCCTTCTCCTATAAGAGCTGCTTACCATAGCTAAAGAGTCTCTTCGATCCTTACCAAGAGGAAAGTATCCCCTAAACAATTACATTGCAGTAGTTAACCCCTTGAGCGGAGAAGAATTGTTTGGTAATCTTAGTGTTGTCAGGTGTATGAAGACAGAGGTGAATATGTAAAGAATAGGCCAGACTATTCGGTATATGTGCAAGCATAGGGAAAATAAGCCGTAACCGGAGAGAAGGATTCAATGTAGTATGGTCTGGCCAGTCAAAGGACCCAATAACTCTAGTGGTAGTATCTCAACAGGTGTATGCCAATATGAAGTCTTCATCATATACTATTTAACATTCAGGGGTATGTTGTTAATATTTTTTGGGGTTCTTTGACCTTGATCTTGGGATAAAATACCTTAGGGAAATCATTAGTGAATTGGGAATGCCAAATTATAATTCCCAATCTGGTAAAGTTCACAAGTTACGGAAAATTTCACATTTGACTTTTAACACCCGAACATTAACTTGATCTCGACCTCACCAATGGATTTTAGCAAGCCAAGTGGTATGTCACTGTCGATACAAGTTTCGTGGACCAGGGTTCGATTCCCGTCCGGTAAGAAGCTATTGTCTTTGAATGTTTTCGCCTGGGGCTCTGATCCCGATTCGGTAAGAGAATCCAGACATTAATATATCATAAATATATGTCTTATTTAAATATATATATATATATATATATATATATATATATATATATATGTATATGTATATATATATACAGTATATATATATAATGTGTGTGTATTAATATATATTATATATATTTAATTATATATATTATATATATTTAATTATATATATTATATATATAAATTATTTATATATTATATATACTTATATATTATATATAAATATATATATATATACATATATATATACATATATATATATATATATATATATATGTATATATATATATATATATATATATATATATATATATATATATATATACATATATATATATATATATGTATATATATATATGTATATATATATATATGTATATATATATATATATATATGTATATATATATATATATATATATATATATATATATATATATATATATATATATATATATATATAGGTGCAACCCTTCCAGTTTCCAGACTTGCATAAGAGTTTCAGTTTCCCATACTCACAAAGATTCAAATAGAGTATGTGCCAACCATACTGATGTGATCCAATATTGCTTAAATTTGATAATAGAATGATCATCGTTATAGTTCTCTTGCAACTATTCTATCATATTCCTCTTTTTTTTTTAAAAGTATATTTATGAAATGTCTATTTTAATGTTGTCACTGTTCTTGAAATAATTTATCTTAACTGTTCATTACTTCTCTTATAGTTTATATATTTCCTTGTATCCTTTCCTCATAGGCTATTTTTCCCTGTAGCATCCTACTTTTCTGACTAGGGTTGTAACTTAGGTAATAATAATAATAATAATAATGATAATAATAATAATAATAATAATAATGATGATTATGATGATAATGATAATAATGATAACAGAGAACACACATATTACGTCATTTTCTCCCGATAAAAATTATTAAATTGATAGTAAACAATGAATAAAAAACCACAAACCAAAAAATTTCCCATTGCTACCACTGAGAAAATAATACCTCAATAAAGAGCAATAATATACGAAAATATTAAATAAGATATATGTATATCCACATTCTTCTAATTTTTCACCTCAAATAACTATCATGCGAAACAAACATTTAGTTGTGCGCGATGCTCACATGTTTTATAACCGTTTGCAGCCCTTAACTACCAGGCTAGCGCAATGCCACAACTAATTACATGATTACGAGAAGGTAATGCCACTAAAGGTAGCTGTAATTATACAAATTCAGTAATAGATATGATGCATAACGGGCCAGAAGCACGCAATGAAGTGTGTGTTCGTGTAAAGGATTTCCCTTTAATGTAAAAGTTGGGTATATTAGTGAATTGTTGAATTGTCTTGAGTCATCAATTAAAATGTATTTATTCATTTATTTATTTATCTGTTTACTTATTCACTTTACATTGATATAATTGTGTTGAATAATTTTCTGTTTAAATTTCATTCTTGGACCTGATTTTCTTAGGACATTCCAGTTTGGTCTTTGGATTTAATTATTTCATGAAGCTTAAACAGATTTTTCTTCTTAATAATAAATGAAGATTAATTGTTTCCACAACTGAAACTGAAATTTTGATAACAAATGAGAAAATTTCAATGCAAATGAAAAAGCATGTACGGAAATTAGATCATATTTTAATAAAAAAAAAAAAAAAAGATTCTTGATAATAAACAAAGCTTAATAAATTCTACAACTTAAACTCCAATTTTGATAACAATAAAAATATCTCAATGCAAATAAAAAAAGGTATATATTTACGAAGAATAGCATAGCTAATTGAAAAAAAAATCTTAATAATAAACATAGCTACAGTTTAAACAACAAAATAGAGATATTTCAATGCAAATGAAAGAAAAAAAATTATACGGAAGAGCATATCTTAGTAAAATGAGGTTCTTAATAATAAACAGAGTTTAATCAGTTCTACAACTGAAACTACAATTTAAACCAGATAGACATTTTCCAATGCAAATGAAAAAAGGCATAAACGGAATAACATATTTTAGTAAAATGAGGTTCTTAATAATGAACAGAGCTTAATTAATTCCACAACTGAAACTACAATTTAAAGAACAAGATAGACATTTTTCAATGCAAATGAAAAAAAAAGGCATATACGAAATAGCATATTTTAATAAAATGGGATTCTTAGTGATAAACAGAGCTTAATCAGTTCTACAACTGAAACTACAATTTAAAGAACAAGATAGACATTTTTCAATGCAAATGAAAAAAATGCATATACGAAATAGTATATTTTAGTAAAATGGAGTTCTTAATAATAAACAGAGCTTAATTAGTTCCACAACTAAAACTGCAATTTAAACAAGATAGACATTTTTCAATGCAAATGAAATAAAGGCATATACGGAAAAACAGCATAATTTAATAAAAAAAAAAAAGATGATATGTCAGCGGGAACAGCGGAGAATTTATATAATTCTAGTCAACAAACCTCTCGCAAAAATCTCACTTGTCTGGAGAACTTTTTTTATGGTCAATTCCCTTTCCAATAAAGACTTCGAAACCACTTTACTTTATCTGTCTCCTTTATTTCAAGGGGCTGGTCTGTGATCACTTCAAACTCGCTATTCTTTTCGAGAGAGAGAGAGAGAGAGAGAGAGAGAGAGAGAGAGAGAGAGAGAGAGAGAGAGAGAGAGAGAGAGAGAGAGGGTGGGGGCGTAACTTGACTCCTGACTGCCTTAGCATTCGTTTTGTTAATCGACATCACTACAACTCATTTTATGGAATAATCTTCCTAATCAAAATCAAACCATTGTTTTCTAGTCTTGGATAGTGCCATAGCCTCTGTACCATGGTCTTACACTGTCTTGTGTTAGAGTTCTCTTGCTTGAGGGTATACTCGGGCACACTATTCTATCCTATTTCTCTTCCTCTTATTTTTTTAAAGTTTTTATAGTTTATATAGGAATTATTTATTATAATGTTACTCTTCTTAAGATATTTTATTTTTCCTCGTTTCCTTTCCTCACTGGGCTATTTTCCCTGTTGGAGCCCCTGGGTTTATAGCATCATGCTTTTGCAACTAGGGTTGTAGCTTAGCAAGTTATAATAATAATCTGGTACTTGAATCAGTAGAACTTCAAAATTTCACACTTGCAGCAAATGTTTATTATATGTTGAACAGGCTGACATAAGTCTTTTTATGGTTTATATATGAAATATCTGTTTTAATACTGTTAATGTTTTTAAAATATTTTATTTTAATTATTCATTTCTTCTTATATCGTTTATTTATTTCCTTACTTCCTTTCCTCACGGAGCTATTTTTCCATGTTGGAGTCCTTGGGCTTATAGCATCATGTTTTTCCAACTAGGGTTGTAGCTTAGCCAGTAATAATAATAATAATAATAATAATAATAATAATAATAATATTATAACAGCATTAACAATGGAACAAAATGATCTGTAACTTATATGCATAAAATACAATCATTTAATCTTACATGAAAAAATATTTACAACAACAAATTCAGACATTTCTAGTTCACTGCAGGACAAAGCCTTCAGAAATGTCTTTATTGATATCTGGGGTTAGGCCAATTTTCATCACCACGCTTGCCACTGCAGAGTGGTGATGCTGGGAGACCTTAGTTTTGATCGTTCTCAGCAAACCAAGCTAGTACATATTTGCTGATCATGGTGATGTACAAACCGTTTCACCTCGTAAAGTTATTGTCACTAAAAGGGGGCACATTACACACATATATATATATATATATATATATATACATATATATATATATATATATATATATATACATACATATATATATATATATATAATATATATATATCTATCTATATATATATATATATATATATATATATATATATATATATATATATATATATATATATATATATATATATATATATATATATATATATATATATATATATATATACCTTCTCCGAATTCCAGGGGTGAAATTTTGGGATGAATTTTAGAGAAAGTTCGTCTTCATGTGTGTATTTAAAGCCGTTGTGTTTAAACGTTTATGTACATGTTTAAAGGGTTAAATGGCGCCCATGAAAGAGGGGCAAGGACAGAAGAGTGCCCTAGACTAGATTAGAGACTGACCATCTATACATAAGATCAGCGCCCAAGCTCCCTTTCCATCACGTTAGGACCAGGGAGGGCCAGGCAATGTTTGTTGATGACTCGTTAGGTAGACCAATAGCGTCCACTGAAACCCCATCCATAACTCATAAAGATGACGAGGTTGCACACACTACTAGAAATGCTCGACCTTTAGTGGATCTTGAACTCCTTTCCTACAGATTTCTAGGCAGGAACTTTGCCGATAGGCCACCACAACATCTGTTATGTAAAATTATACAAATATTTTCCTCTTTTGATGACAGGAAATGTTTTATGAAACATGGATATCGCCTTTTCTCTCTATGCCCATAAGTGTAGTGCTAGTTTTTAATATTAAAAAATAGGCCTATTTACTTATTTGTAAATTCTGTAATGCATTGGAGTGGTAAGTTATTACAGTGTATCATAAAAATCAAGACACATTATCATCTCTATCAGCTGATTATATAAATTCTTAACTATTCAAATTATGAACCTCTAGGCCAGTGGTTCCCAAACTGGGGGGTGCGCCCCACTAGGGGGGCTTGAGGACGATACAAGGGGGGCGTGAAGTCATCTGCTCGAAATTACTTGTTTAATAGAATAATAAAATCATTAAAAGAACAAATATCTCATTACATCCATGCATCCATCTCACTAGATTTCACCAGAAATTGTGCCTTAGTCTCATAAGTATTTCCAAATATATGCCATGTTTTCAAATTATATATTCTTAAAATGGCAACTCAATTTTGCCAATTTGCTAATGTTCAAAATTTTTTCGCTCACTTTGAACCAAATGTTTCGTTTTTAGTTACTGGAATGTACTCTTATTTGTTTGAGTGGCTTTCATTATTAAAATGTAATACAAACAGAAATCTGTTTTCCTGTACAATGCTAAGAAATAAATGTAAGAATCATTTCATATAAAAAAAAAAGGAGGAGTGTAGGGGTCTACTGGAAGCAAAAAGGGGGCGTCAGGCAAGATAGTTTGGGAACCACTGCTCTAGGCCAATGCATATATCAAGTGGGCATACTGTAGCCATGATACAATCTAAGTGGAAATTTAAATTTAGAGTTCTCTTGCTTGAGGGTACACTCGTACTCGCCATTCTATCTTATTTCTCTTCCTCTTGTTTTGTTAAAGTTTTTATAGTTCATTTAGAAATTATTTATTTTAATAATACTGTTCTTAAAATATTTTATTTTTCCATTTCTTTTCCTCACTCGGCTATTTCCCTGTTGAAGCCCCTGGGCTTCTAGCATCCGGCTTTTCCAATTAGGGTTGTAGCTTAGCAAATAATAATAATAATAATAATAATAATAATAATAATAATAATAATAATAATAATAATAATAATAATAATAATAATAATAATAATATCAGAACGTTAGATTAAAAACTTCCCTTTTCCGTGAATTAATGTAATAAGTTTTATCAAATCCACTGGTGTTTGGGTACGTCTTATAGTTAAGAAATTTGAGTTCTCTTTGGTACATCCTGCATACAGAGACTTACTGTTAGCGTTGAATATGTGGATGTTGAATGTGCAGAAATAAAATCTTTGGGTCAAAAGGGCTTGCTTTTACCTTTGAAAGATTTTATGAATAGGAGAGAGAGAGAGAGAGAGAGAGAGAGAGAGAGAGAGAGAATTTTTGGATGGCTAACTTCGACTTATACATTTTTAATAGTGTTTGTAAACTAATATTTTAGGCCCTTGAAAGGTCACACACACACACACACACACACACACACACACACATATATATATATATATATATATATATATATATATATATATATTATACATGTATATATATATATATATATATATATATATATATATATATATATATATATATGTATATAAATATATATAAATATATATATATATATATATATATATATATATATATATATATATATATATATATATATATATATATATATATATATATATATATATATATATATGCAACTGTATAAACATGTAAACCAGGCTTAAGAATCTATGATTTTATTTCTCTATACTTTGTTTTTTTTCCCTTTGATAACAATTCATTATCGATTGCCAGACTTGCAGATGATGTGTAGCATATTAAACTGTTCTTGGACGACCAAATAATCATGATGCCCAGTAGTATATGGAGGAATTATATTGCATAATTTCTAGGAAATGAGATTACAAAATACATTCCAGACAATCAAAATTGTAGTGCAATTTTAAAGATTTGGAAGGATTTGAATGTCAAGAAACCATCCTAAGTGTCACAATCTGTAAATAATGGCAACCTGAACCATCTTGATTTGTTTGTTTACGTTCTTTATAATCACATGTTCCTTCTAATTATCTTAACGGGGAAAAAATATGTGACAAAGCTTTAAGTAAATAAATTTAAGGCAAATTTTGCCTGCTCTTAATCTGGTAAATAATATACCTGATGTTCCAGATAATATTTGTTTTTTACCAGTTTCCTGAAATTTCCTCGGAATTTACGATACCATGTTACGTCACGTCTGTAAAGTCTCCTCTTTCCTCCAGCAGTATTGCCAAATGGCGGCATTGTGCGGATAATGACGGAAAAATAAACGCACAGAGGGATCTCCATCATTTCATTTCCCGATTTGTGCTATACTCTTGAGCTGAAAATATTTCCGCTTAGTTATCAAGGTTGAAAATCCAGTTCTTGTCATATAAATTTGTTTTACATTGATAATATAGAGTGTCTCAATTTCCGATTTCTGCTTTACTCTGGAGCGGAAAATATTTCCGCATAGTTATCAAGGTTAAAACACTAGTTTTTGGCATGTAAATATGTTTTACATTGATGATATGGAGTCTATGTCTTTATATCTGCTGATCTGTATTGTATTTTGAACTAAAACTAACATAAAATAACACAGAGTTTAAAGGCCGTTTTCCTTACCAGGCGGAATTCATAGGCAGAACCATTGACAACACTGTCCTCCAGTGTCCAGCACTAGCAGTGTTGCCAGGTATGGGAATTTATTCTTAGATTTGAGGATTTGGGGTGTCTGATGGGGATATTCTGTACACATTTCTAGGAAGAAAAAACACAGATGAGTAAACCTTTATATTTTTGCAATTAGTTTGCTTGCACTTATATGAAGTATAGTGAGTAATTTCTATATTAGTAAAGCCTACAGGATCAGAAGAAAACATATTTGTGGAAATGGTGATTTTTCGGTTGTTTTGGGAATTTTTTAATCATGACTTTGGGGATTTTTAGACTAATCCATCTGGCAACACTGTCCAGTAGTGTTTTGTAGTCTGTGATTTTGTGTGTAGAAGGCTTTTTTTTCTGTTTTTTTATCTGTGCGTGCGTGACTGTTAAGTGCTACTATTTATAACTTCCCCCTGATTTAAATTATGTAAGTGAGTGGCAGGTTTGATTAATGTTCCCTTCATTTGTAGCTTGTTATGTATGCATACGCGTTCCTTAAGAATCCAGTAAGTCTGGAATCAAGTGGCCATTTATGTAGCCCTTAAACATGTGTAGAGCTTTCCTTCGGCTTTTAGCCCTTTACATATGCTCTTACTAATCTAAGCTAGCATATTTCATGGATAGCGTAGGTCTCTGGTATTCTAATCTATGATGAAGCACTGAGTTAAGTATTCTACGAAGCCCAGAAATATATTAATGGCATTCTTCCCTTCTTTCCATTTGTTAATGCTAGGCTAGGTTATTATAAGTGATTATTAGTTTAAGTTAATTTAAATGTACAACAGTAAACCCAAACTGGAATAACTTTTTACCTGTCAAATCAATTTTGGTATTATTGTACTGTATTACAGGGCAATGTAACCTAGGAAAAAGTAATACAGTAAAACTTTACCTTATTACTATTATTATTACTCCTATTATTATTATTATTATTATTATTATTATTATTATTATTACTACTTGGTAAGCTACAACCCTAGTTAGAAAAGACCCATGCTATAAGCCCAGGGTAAGATAAAGGTGGTGGGTCGCAGGTAGCTAAGGGTATGGCTAATTGGCTAGGTTAGGTGAAATTTTGGTAGACTTCCACCTCTTTTGTTGTAATTTATATTTTCGCCGATAAAACAAAACGCTTCTCCATATAGGTAAATATATACTTTAATTTTTAGCCAAATACATGATCAATATATTTTTCCTTCTCGCTATCTTGTGTTTTATGCATTTCTGACCATGATTATTGTGACCCGTTTGCAAGTTTTTGGACCCCCCTTATAAAAAGATAATTTTGGGGACACCAGTGAGAGCTGTAGTTTTTTTGGGTGGGGAAAAGCCAAAAATGATTGATTTGCAGCAATAATAATGGCCAGAAATGTAAAATAAACACAAGATAATCAGTTGGATAAATATATGGTTCATGTAAATGGCTGAGAATTCGGTTTTATTATAGTAAACCACGGGGCAAACTTTACTTATAAAAAACAGGGATATATATAGAAAAACTCCTGTTTTCTTTGATAATGACAATTATATCCGTCGCAAATAAATAGTTGATAAGATATACCCTGATATATCCTATGATAATTGGGGCACTCATTGGGGAGGGGGGCGTTGTTGGATGGGAAAATTTACTGGTGAATTAGGAAAAAATGGTAAAACTAACCTTTTCTTCTCTATACATTATACTGTGGGACGCATAATAATTCATGAAAATTGGCACAAAATATGATGATCCTAGGTAAAGCTTCAGAAGCATGCCACACTCGATATCAATAAAAATAATCACCTACATTGAAAGAGCATGTTAAAAGCTATGTGAAAAGTATAGTTTTTATGTGAGAGATTGAATGAGGTCGAGTTAAATGAAGTTGGTTAATTTTACCTCAAAGTTTTTCTAAGTTGGGAGAAATGTTTCCTCCACGGCAATGTTTACTTTTTATGAGCACTTTAACTCACATTTTAAGGCAAGCACAATCAGTTCCAATTATAGTTTATTAGCTGAGAGCTGTGACATCATTATAACGTAATGGTTTCATAACCAATTACGAACAACTTCAATCAAAAACAAAGATTTACAAGGATTCTAGCGGACCAATACATTTACCGCTTAACGTCCACTGGTATCCGTGTTTGACTGAATACTTCCAAGAATGAAGGAAAGCCGGCGTTTCGTTCCTTTGTAGTTGTGTTATGTGTTGGATATCAGGTATGGAGTCCAATGCAGCAAATTGTAATGGCAGTTCTTTTGATACATTTGATACTGTAGCCAAGTTTCATAGAAAATATCATGATAATTCTGGTATATTGTTTGAATTTTTAAAAGCATAGTGCTCTCCCACAAAATTTAAAGTGTATTAAGTGCAATTCTCAGAGGGCGAAAGGAAAGACCAGCAAAGACAAAAAGAAGACGTATGTGTGGGTATAGTGTAAGTGCTTGAAATGAACGTTCCTTGAAAAGGCCCACGTCGAGCCTGGGAAACTTATTCTCTTTGTAAACCACTGGCTCAGCACACAATGGGATCATGAAACAGTCATAGAAAGCCTCCATATTTCGCCCAATATGAGTGTTGACTGGCGGAGTTCCTGTTTTAAAGTACAGTAGCAGATTTTTTTTTTTTTTATAATCAAGAAGCTATTGGTGGTGATAGATTATTAGTGGAGGTTGACAAACCACACTTCTCTAAGACCAAGTCCTTCTACGGCAGGCGTTTGAGTTTGATATGGGTGTTTGGGGGAATGGAACGAGTGTCCAAGATGTTTTTTTCTTCAATTCCCTTGCTTGAGCCTCTACCTTGGAAAAGGGATGCTACTACCCTTATTCCCTATATTAATGTAGGTAGCATCATTATCAGTGAAAAGTGGAGTGCATATAGTTTGTTAGTTGAGCTGGCCTACGAGCAAAGGACTGTTTATCACTCAAAAACACTCTGTTGACCCCTTAGACCCAGGCAACCATACTATAAATATTGAACGCATGTGGAGGGAAGTGTAGGAGTGAATCGAAAGACCTGGTAATCAATCGGAGTATTTCCGTTAGTATTTTGCCAGGTTTTTTTTCCACTCTCCACTAACCAAAGGCCTCATTATTGCACCAATTCTTCATCATTGCCAGTCACCTCTACCCTCCACAACAGCACCATGAGGCAGGGATCCCGATGACCCCCAACCTTCCACGTCTCAATCATAAGGTAAGCAATTAATTGTTATTTACTTTTTCATATTTATTGTGATTTCATAATTTTTGTGACCTGGGAAGGGAGCGGCTTGACCCTCGGTTAAGGGTTGCAAGCGGGGAAAGCCCCCCCCCCACCTAGTTGTTGTGACCTTGGAACTACTAGGTCAGGTTAGGTGGGTTTGTTAGGTTCTGTACCCTTTTAAAAATCTCAAGAGTTAAATAATCACGTTCTGTGACCTGGGAAGGGCGGTTCGGTTGTTTTGCCCCGCGTCTAGGCTTTGTGACCTGGGAAGGGGGTTCTGGTGTTATAGCCGGGGCCCCTGGCTAGGGTTTCTGACCTGGGAACTATTAGGTTAGGTTAGATGGGTTTATTAGGTTCTGTACCCTTTTAGAAATTTCAAGAGTTAAATAATCACGTTCTGTGACCTGGGAAGGACGGTTCGGTTGTTTTGGCCTGCGACTAGGCTTTGTGACCTGGAAAGGGGGTTCTGGTGTCTTAGCCGGGGCCCCTGGCTAGGGTTTCTGACCCGGGAACTATTAGGTTAGGTTAGTGGGTTTGTTAGGTTCTGTACCCTTTTACAAATCTCAAGTGTGCTAAATAATAACGTTTTGTGACTGGGGAAGGGGGTTGGGCTTATGACCTGGGATATACTAGTTTAGGTTAGGTGGGTTTGTTAGGTTCTGTACCCCTTTACAAATTTTAAAAAGATTAAATAACCTTGTTTTTCCTGTTTTTGCACACTGAAAATCACAGGTTCGCGACTGTGTCCGTCGGGGAGGGGGTTGTTCATAGTGGTACAATGGCTTATTTGCAGTGGAAATAAAGGTCAAATTTGTTGAAAGAACATAATTTCCTGTAAGAAAAGTTTTTTTTTCCTATTAGAAATGTTGTCCTGTGTTTTTCTATAAATTTACCGAAAATTCAAGTACTGTACTATAATTATCTATGATTCACTAAACGTCCCTCTAATGGTATTTGCTCTGCCGTGGCTCGCTTCGCTCGCAAATAAACATAGTCTCAATGCTCCTATGTTCTGGCAGGTAACAATAGCTAAACACTAAACGGAGAACGTTTCCATCATAATCAATTGCTGACATAAATGAAATTACACTAAATTTCAAAATATATTGTACTTACCTCAAGTTCCCTCTTTGAGACGGCTTTATGTGATGGTGGTTAAGCTTAAAATGAAGGGGAGGGTGAAAAAAAATGGCTGTTGTAGAATAACATCCAGGAACTTGTGCATAAATATTTGGAAACTCTAATTGGTTAAAAAAGTCATTTAATGATATTGTCAATACTAAAAACAGAAAAGCTGGCCAACGCGAGTGCAAGCAACACATGCGCAATAACTCACCATCAGTCTTCCAAATGTAAACAAGGGACTTAGAGTGGGAGATAAGACTTCACATTTTAATCGACCGGCACTTAAGCCATTGTACCCCATCCCCTATTAAACAGAGAAAAATACTATATAGCCAGCACTCGTCCATTTCTTATAGCAAATTTCAGTTTCGCTAGTTATTAAAGTGTCTTATATTAATCTCAATATATTATCTGAGCAAATTCTTAATAAGATAGAAAAATAATACAGTAATCAAATTACGTTGCGTAAATTATTTGTTTTTCTTCACAGTGTCACAAGTACAGTAGTAGCTCTTGTACGTCCGCATGTTTGTTCCGTCTGCTTAAATCCTCCCCATTACGCACCGTGACAATTTTCACCTAAATGTGCAGTAGTTCCACCCACTGAGTTCGATGCTATAATGGAAACGCAGTAACTTCTGTAAGTGCATTACTATTGGCTATTAGATTTTGGCGAGCTCTATGCTTGATGATTAATTTATCTATGACATGTTTGGTCTGCGGCAAGATTTCCTTATGCCTTTCTCTCCTGTTTTTACAATTTTTAATACTATTGTAATTGGCCAATCAGAATCCAGATATATTTTAATCACTCCTTTTGGTTGGCCTTTCTTTAAATTTGTAAAACGATGCTCTTCAACGCTTGAAGTAAAGTGTCTGAAGTGTTCCAAGTGTTTTATGTACAGATGTTAGATCAACAGTACTGGGAGTGTCATGGTATAGCTTTGAAGATTAAACTAGAAAGCGCGGCCAATTTATTTACTCTGTGAGCGATTACAAGGCTAGTTTTGTGGATAAATGCTATTCTAATCCTAAACCGTTGCCCTTGTTTTCACGCCTGATTCATATTACTCAGAAGTAGTGTTAAGTCATTGCAGACTAATTCTTAGCCTAAGCTAAGTACTGTATATAACTGTCTGGGAGGGCTCGCTGCGGTGAAGCCCCCTCCTCCAGTAGTTAAGGATAAGGCTTTATTTTAGGTTGTGTGGGAAAGTTTAGGTTAACTGCTGCTCTTATGTTTGTTTTTCTCTTTTAAAAATTGGACTATGTTAAAGACAGAGAAGTTTGTGTTTGAAAGAAAATGGAGCTCAAAAGAAAATGGAACTCTAAAGAGAATGGTGCTTGAGAGATGAAAACGGTAGTTAGTCCCCACTATTGTTTCACCCTTGTATTCTCGCCTAAAAAAACTTTTTTTGTTAGTTTTCTTGTTGTTTTCTGTTTAGTTTCTTCGATAATTTGTTAGTTTTCATTTTATCACACCCGAAATTACCGATTTCCACTTGGGGTTCCCCTTTAGGCTACTCTTGCTGAAGAGGTTAACATCAAATACAATAAAGCAACAAGAAAACGAATGGAAAAAATTTTTTTTTCTTACAAAAATGTCTGGGTGCGAGATGTAAAATTTTACTGGGAACCTAAGTTAGGTAGTGTTCTTTTATTTGTTTCTCTTTTATTATGTGGTTTTTCAGTCATATTTTTTGGAATTTTAAAAGCTCTAAAGATTTTGAAAATATGGGTTTTCTCAAGTTATTTGGATCAGATAAGTTCAAAGTACCAATAAGTACACCAAGAACACTTCTTATTTTCTTCATTAGAAATATTGCGGTATAGTGAATTATTACCCACGTTTCTACCCTACCTTATTAATAACATTAGAATCAAATAGCAAATGCAGTTGTTTCTAGTCCACTGCAGGATAAAGGCCTCAGGGTTTGGCCAGTACAGCTTTACTGATCATGGCGATATGCAAACCTTTTCACCATATTAAGGTATTAAGGTATCCCCACTGAGAATGGGTTAAGATTAAGATGATAGATAAAATAAGAGCTGTAATTACATTGTATATTCTGATATTGAAAACAAATAACCAAGAGGTTTAGAATATAAAGCAATGTGCCCTTTATTCTGTTTGAACAATTAAGTTAAAGTTGAAGCGCTACCTATCAGATTTTTTTTGAACTGTCTGATAGGTGTTAAGATGATAATAGGAGCAAAATTTTGAGTTATTTAAAAATATAACTTCATTAATTATGGTATCCAACAGTAATACATAGCATTCAGAATAGTGTATTTATAAAGATCGTTTGAATTGTGCTAGCTCTGATGACCTAACTAGTATTGTACTATTCTATAATAAAACATGTTACGTCAAGCAAGATTGACTTTCGAACCTCTATCTATTTGAACTGAGATAATGTCCAAACATTATAAACTATTATAAATACTAATCAATGGGCTAACTCGTGTATCGAAACATGGTCTGGTTGCCAGAACATTAGAACAGTGAGATCATGTTGAATTGCAAGCCTCGCGATCTACGGCGGAGCACAAAGCAATGGAAGTAGATGATAAATAAGATAGTTAAAATAATGCCAAAGTACCCGCCCATAGGGCTAACACACATAGCGAAATATTTTCCGCCTACCAGGAAAGATGAAGTGTTAAATTGTGAGTGAAGTGAGCTATGGCAGATTAAAGACCAATAAATATTGTTAATTTGTTGTACCAAATGCAGGTAAATATTCTCATTCAAATAATAATGATTTTTTTTTTTAGTACGATGAACATGGCTATGAACAACCATGGGAAATGGGATTAAGGTCATGTTTTCTATGCATCTATGGTTTTGCTCGTTTCATTCACTATATTGATAGGTTTTAGTTCATTATTTTTTTTTATTTATTACAATGACTGGCAGAAACAACATTTTTTAACAAGCTAACATAAATAACATAAAGCAAGTCTCGTGTACTGTTGTATGTGCTTTAAGGTGTTTCAAATGTTATTGATGATAATACCATGCTTAAACCCATAGTTTTTCATTTGTGTATGTTGATCCACCATAAATCAAATTGAATTTCCACCATAAATCAAAAAGGATTTCCACCAGAAATCATTGTTAAATTTATCAAAACACCTTCAAATACATCAAGTAACACTCTCATATTTTACCAACTGTTTATTGTACCATTCTTTAATTTTACCCAAAATTCTTTGATATTGCATGTCACCTGTCATATGGCCCTCAAAATTTATAATGCACTGTATATAGAATAGCAAGAACACCCAATTAACCTAGCCAACCTAGGGTTTTGGGTTCTTATGTATCTATCGATCTTCACCCCTTGGACTCCCACCTATCCAGATACAGCATCCTATCGATTAAATATAATTTCTCTACTGGGATACCTCTGAACCTAACCCAAGTTAACCCATCCTGTGGCTGGTTCCCTTACCCGAGCTAGGAATTAAGGCCTCTTCCCTACTTAACCTGACCTGCAATACAGCAGTATAGCCTACCACAGTCAAAATATTTTTTAAAACTTAGCATGAGTTACAACTTCCCAAGCTTTATCACACAATGAGCACCTTATATATAGTATAGTCAGCCTTCCTTATTCGCTTTGGTTAGCTAACGTAGACAAGCGTAAAAGTGAGAATGCACGAATGCTTGCTGCCCTAAGATAGATTAACTATTAGCCTACCAACTCGCCTCAGATTACATATGCACAGTCAACTAACACACTAAGTAACCCACTGTAATGTTTAGTGTTATTTTTACTTGGTTTCTATCACAGTATAAGTATTGTTTTAATGAATGAACACATTTCAGTAAGTGTACAGTATATGTGCTGTACACATAACACGAGTCATCGCCACACTTATACGTACATGTAATACCTATACAGTATTAACAACAAAACACTGTTGTTCCTATCTAACAAGACTCTTGTGTTACTGTAGTGTTTATTACATATATTACATATATGAACAGTACTATCGCTACAGTAAATTTTAATTAGCTAAGGTAGCACTCTTATGTGATCACTGTTTTTGGCATGTTGACTCACACCATTCAAATTGACCATTCATATAGCGTATATTTACATTACTATTGTAAAGTGCAGTATTTTGTGTACAATACTGTAGAGCAATTAATATAACAATAACACCTATATACAATGTATATGATAACACAATAAAGATTTAAAGACAAAGTTTCAGTACAATACCACCAACCATTTACTGTATGTGCAAAGTTCTAGGCAGTAAGTCTGAAGCATGATGCAACTCTTGAGCCATTGACTGTTTGGCTCATAAGGTTGAGTAATGTACATATCACATACTAAAATCAGAATAAACACACTAGATATGTACAGGTTCTTTTTACATCACTTTTACATTACAATGTGAGTCTGCATAAAAAAGGACTGAAGCGGGAAATGCACACACAAGGAGAGACGATGCGAGACTGAGGCTGAGTCAGTGAGAGATGGAGTGCTATGCTGTGTGGAGAGGGAAATGGCACGAACTATGTTGGGAGCAAAGGAGCGCGGTCGGTTTGAAATCAGTAGGCTGCAAGAGTACTTATTGCGAAACCACAAATACGAGATTATTTTATTTGATAGGTTGTACAGTTCTCTGTATTGCGAATGACTGAATCTACGAAGAGAGAAACCGCGAATAACGAGGGCTGAGTGTAATGTAGAAAAACAAAATAATTTGTTCCTACACAAATACAAACCCTCGTCGTTTACGTAGTTGAATTTTAATAGCAAAGCTGGAATACGACAGTTAAGAATTATAACAAGGTGTCGACAACCAGCCATTAACTACTGGCCTGTAGTGAGGAAGCACAGTCCCCCCTCACTGGTTCACCGACAAACCACTTTGATAGTAACTATCAATGAGGACAGACAATCACGCTATTAACTTTTTTTCTTATCCTTTTCCAGTGGGTTAGTGACTTTGAATGTGTTTGAGGATGCTAACAGAAATATGGAAGTGTTCATGGGTGCCGCCCAAGACCTGCTGTACTTTCAGGAATGCTAGGGACAGAGATCCTTACCAGTTAATGCCCAGCCTGCAGAAGACACTCCTGTAGCCAGTCCTCCTGTTATGAGTGTCGGGAGTGGTCGTCCTCCCAATGGGAGAAATATGGCAGGTGGAGGAGGAAGACCAAGTCTAAGAAGGATTCTTTTCCTTTGGGGTCATCCTTGAGGCTGAATATGACCCGACTTCCTTTTCGACCCTCGGTACTCTGCCATCCGACTCTTCTCCATATGTTTTTCGAACATGAGTGGTGCCCTTAAATCTAAGGGCATACCTTCAGGCAAGGGGTTCCTTATGTCTCCACTTGTGGCCCTCCTTGGGACTTCAGAGTTTGTTTTTCTATGACCAGTTGAAACAGGCCATTTCTTCAAGATATCAACAAGAGTAGCTTGCAGCCCTGCTTCCAAGGATTTTGGCCCTTTGGTGTTTTAAAAGAAGTCTGCCATTGTCTCCTAACCACCTTCTTAGACTTCTGAGGGAGACATTTCTCCCAGATGCCCCTCCCAAAGTAAGTGCCCTTTGTTTCCTGCACGGATGACTTCCAAGTAAGTGCCTGAACCTTGCCACCATCGAAGGAGTTTTAAATCAGACCACTTATAAAAGCCATCCTCATTAGTATCAATTCGTTTTTTAAGCATTTTTAGTTAATCTCCCCCCCCCCCCCCCCCCGTCATCCTTGTGCTGTAGCCTACATCACTAGTACTCCCTCCTGGAACATCTGTTGATAATGCCTCTTTATTTTTGTTTCCGGTTGAAGGATAGATGTTATATTTGGAGACAAAACAGAAAACCTAAATTGACCAACCTCCATATCTAGCTATTGTTCTGCATGCTATGAAGCTGCACAATTGAGAAGCATGAAAGCATTTACTGGATTTTAAGAAATACTAGTTTCCCTCATTTGGTAATGAATAACTTCCTTCAAGAAATGTTTGTGAAAGCAATGTTTTAACAGCTACTGAAAAAGGAACTAAATTACAAGAAATTTATCTATTCTTTGAATGTCAAACTACTACAGGTTTCTGCTTGTGAGTACCTTAGATGAGACATTTGCTCTTTACTGGGTAACTTATCCTCTGACTTTTCAGCCAAGTTATTAGTGGACACAGAATAGGAAAAAAAAACTTAGTTTTTGTCATTAATAGATTTAAGAGACCATAAGCAATTGCTTATCCACCAAACTTTAGAATTGAATTTGAAACTTTTTAAAGGCTTCTGAAATGTCCAAAGCTTTTCCATTAGGTTATTGGTTAGTAAGACCATATTGAGGTTTGAAGGGAAAGATTAAACTTTCAGAAGCCTTGAACCCAGTGTTGTCCTGCAGCCTCAGATACTAATAAGCAGTCATCATATTTTTTCTGTTTCACAAACAATTATACCTGTTGAGTGTTAAAAAATGCATATACGTTTATGTACATTATGGTGTGTTTCTGGCAGAATTAACTTTTGCAATTTTTTAAAATGCACACTATAGCTGTAATATTTTTTTTTTGTCGTTATATGTATATATATAATTATGTGGAATATTTTGCTGTAGTGTCATTACTATTATTACCATCAAACCTTGCAAGACTAGTGCAAAAAACCACTCATAATTACACTACATCAAACTATAATTGTTGGGAACTGTGAAACAGAGCAAACCTAAGCCGCATTCCCTTGTTTTGTGCTGTACTGTATGTTTTTCTCATATAGTTATGTGAACCGTTCATTTTTTTTATACTAATCTAAGTCATAATTTTTACTTATCTAGTGTTTACTGATAGTATTTTCAAGAATTTAGTCTCCATAGTCTTCTTATGTAGTGTCAAGCTCCTCATTGTTTTTAGGGTCATAATTCTTTGAAAGTTTTGTGTTGTATCATCCATGTAGCTATCCCGATCAGGACAGTTTTGTGCTTGATGTTTATTTTGTAATGGATGTTACGAGAGATGTTCTTAACGATCTGTGATTTTTATGCAACAGCTAATGGACACATTGCTGAGCTAATTTATTGCCTTTACACTTGCAGTTATGATGGCTGTTCGTTTGTCCCTTTAAGTGCTTAGTATAAAATCCATTGAATATACTTTATACTAGAAAAGAACTTCAACTATGTAAAAGAGGTAAGTGAAATTTAAGATGCATTATAGGTCATGCATGGTACACAAATTGCTCCTGGTTCAATAACTAGTGCTAGTAGAAGGCTATTTTGTTTTAACTACATCAAGTACCTTCAGTACTTTGAAATACCATGAAACTATAGATGTTCCTACACAAATACAAACCCTCAGCCTTTATAAAGGAGAGTGATAACAGCTCAGCCTGGAATATGGCATTAAAAATATAACGAGGTGTCAACAACTTACCGGGTGCAGGTAGGCAATAGCTTACTGACAAACCACCTAGATATTAGCCATCAGTTAGGACAGACGTTCTCTTAGACTGGGATAATGACAGGTTTTTTAAATATTTAACTTAGCCGGTGAATATATAATAGCTGCTGCTCCGGCGGCTCGACAGAAAAACACAAAAACTCGCGAGCGATCGCTATGAAGGTTGCGGGTGTGCCCACCAGCGCCAACTATCGGCCAGATACGGCATATGCATGTAAACAAGCTCCAATTCTTCTCTGTCGGTCTGATCGACAAGACGTACCATTACTCGCTGTTAACCTGGAGTTTTTCAACAGACTTGGTGAAGTACTTCATTTTGGTTTGAGCTTTCGCAGTGCAGGTGTTTTAACTTCAACTTAAACTCTTGAACTCTTTTTTGGACAGATTTAATTGTTGATGACTTTTGGATTGTTTTTTTGGACTTCCTTTGACTTTTTCAAAATGGCTGACCCTTCTCCAATTCCTAGATTTCGTAAGTGTAATGCTAGGGATTGCAATAAGCGTTTTCCAAAGGCCTCTCTCGACCCACATACTGTGTGTTCTAATTGTCGGGGTAAAACCTGTCAATTAGGAGATCGGTGTGAGGAGTGCGTGGGCCTTTCGGAATTCGATTGGCTTGAGTATGACAAGTATTCTCGTAAGCTAGAGAGAGATAGGGTGAGGAGAAGTTCCTCTAGATCGTTAGAATTTTCCTCCTCCCATGCCCCTGAACCTAATCCTTCCCCTGTAGTAGTTGTGCCTGAACCCTCTACTAGCACTCAGGAACCATCAATGCGGGATATGTTACGTGCCATTCATGCTTTGGGCGAAAGAGTTGAGTCGTTAGCTACAGACCGTAATCAACTCATGGCTGACGTTAAAGAGTTAAAGTGTCAGAGTGCCACATTGGAAAATCGTGGGAAAGTGATTAGTGCGCAAAGTGTTATCAGTGTTGCGACCGAGGGTTCGTCTGTTCGTACCTGTCGTTCGCCTAGTCCGAGACCTCTTGCAAGCTCCCAAGCCCCAGGGAGAAGTAATGTCGTAGGACTTATGGGTTCGAGAGGCTTTAATCAGCGAACAGACGTTCCCTCTATAGTTTCAGACGTGTCTCATCAAGACCGCCCCTACCATAAGACGAGCGAAACGATTTTCTCCTCGTCATCCGAAGGCTTTTCGCGTAAGAAACCGTGGAGCAAGGTTTCGAGGCCCTTAAAGCGAAAGTTAGTCCCTTCAGGACAGGTCCAGCGTCCTGGTTGTAGCCATTGGGACAGCTCTGACCCTATGCAGTCATCGGAAGACTGCTCGCCGCCTAAGCAGAAACGTAACACAGGCTCCGAGAGTCTTGGTGTAGGCAAGGTTTTGCAGTCGCAGACGTTACCCTCGTCTCTTACCGCACCCATTCCCGTTGATCCTAAATGGGTTGTACTGCAAGACATGCAGATTAAGCTTGCCTCTCTTATGGAGGACTATTCTGCTGAAAAGGTTCACGATGATCCTCGCCGCTTAGCTGATCGAGATCCTGGCCGTCAGCCGCCCAAACGAGCCTTTGCTCGTCCTGTTGACGTTGGCGTTACTAAGTCACGTCAGTCACGTTTTGTAGAGCCTCACTCGAGGCAGTCCCGTGTTGACTTTCAGCCGCATGTGGACGTTCAGCCGCTTCCTAATGCTATTGTTGACGTTCAGGACGTTCGCCAACCAGCGAAGTTGACTTGTTTTGACGCTGAGCGTCAAGCACCGCAGTCAAGAGTTGTTTTGACTGCTCAGTCTAGGCAGTTAAGGCAGTCTCGAGTTGACGTCAAGCGTCCTCCCGCTCCTGTTGTTGTTGACAGTCAGGCTGTTAAGCAGTTACATGACGTAGCGTCCTGGGCTGCTACTGATGCACCAGTGCGTGTGGACTCTGCTTGTCAAGCATTGCCACCAAGGCAGGTCTCCCCTTTGCTTGTTACTCAGCAGTTATCGGACGAAGATCCTTCAGATGAGGACGTTGCTGATCCTCATCATGATGATCATCCTTCAGATGTAGACGAACCTAAGACGGTTCCTCCTTCGATGGACTTTAGGAAGATCATGTTGATTTTCAAGGATCTTTTTCCCAATCACTTTGTTGCCGTTGCTCCTCGTTCGCCACCGTCTGAGTTTGCTCTAGGCTTACCTGCTACCAAGCCAGCCTTTACTAAGCTAGTGCTTTCTCGTTCTTCCAAGAGGGCTTTACGTCTTTTAGGCGACTGGTTGGATACCAGGAGGAGTTTGGGGAAGACGGCCTTTGCCTTCCCTCCTTCTAAGCTTGCTTCTAGATCGAGCGTCTGGTATGACACGGGAGAAGTTCTCGGCTTGGGAGTCCCTGCCTCTGCCCAGGGTGACTTCTCAAGCCTCGTAGACTCTCGAAGATTAGTTGGTCCTCCTCGGACCTTGACCATCTGCTTAAAGGCGTATACAGGGCCTTTGAAGTGTTCAACTTTCTTGACTGGTCATTAGGAGCTTTAAGTAGGAAAATCTCGTCTGCCGACCAAGATGTTTCCTTACTTATCATGTCATGTATGGATAAAGCCATCCGCGATGGCTCCAATGAGCTCGCCTCCACCTTTACGTCGAGAGTCTTAAAGAAGCGAGAAACCCTTTGCTCTTTTCTTTCGGCAGGAGTTACTCCCTGTCAGAGATCAGAACTGCTCTTTGCTCCCTTATCAGCGTCCTTGTATCCGCAACAACTGGTTAAGGATATAGCTTCTTCGCTTGTGCAGAAGGACACCCATGACTTGATGGCGTCCTCTGCTCGCAAAGGGGCTCCTTCTACATCCTTTGCTGTAAGACCCAGGATCGAGACTCCGGCATCCAGATTTATCCCGCCCTTTCGTGGCAGAGCTCCCAGCAGGGGAAGCGCTCGTGCCGAGGGAAAGAGAGGTAAGAAGAGAGGAGCCAAGTCCTCACGTGGCAGAGTCTGACTGCCCACAGCCTCAGACAGCGGTAGGTGCCAGATTGAAGAGCTTCTGGCAGGCCTGGGAGAAGAGGGGTGCAGACCAAGAGTCTGTTCGGTTGCTCAGAGAGGGGTACAAAATACCGTTTGTACGCAAACCTCCTCTAGTGACAACTCCCATAGACCTCTCTCCCAGGTACCGAGAGGAGTCAAAGAGACGAGCCCTAAACCAAGAAGTGTCTCTGTTGCTAGAGAAGGGAGCGGTGGTGAAAGTCTCAGACCTTCAATCACCGGGGTTTTACAACCGTCTCTTCCTAGTCCCAAAGCATATAGGAGGTTGGAGACCGGTGCTAGACGTCAGTGCGCTCAACGTTTTTGTTACGAAAACAAAGTTCACTATGGAGACCACGAAGTCCGTCTTAGCAGCGGTCAGACAGGGAGACTGGATGGTCTCTCTCGACCTACGAGATGCGTACTTCCACATTCCTATACACCCGGATTCCCAACTGTTTCTGAGGTTTGTTTTCAGGAATGTGGTATACCAGTTTCGGGCCCTGTGCTTTGGCCTCAGTCCTGCTCCTCTCGTGTTTACGAGGCTCATGAGGAATGTGGCAAAATTCCTCCATTTATCGGGAATCCGAGCCTCCCTGTACTTGGACGACTGGCTTCTCAGGGCATCGTCCAGTCATCGCTGTCTGCAGGATCTTCATTGGACGTTGGGTCTGACCAAGGAATTGGGACTTTTGGTCAACCTAGAAAAGTCCCAACTGATCCCATCCCAGACTATTCTATATTTAGGGATGGAGATTCGCAGTCCAGTTTTTCGGGCTTTTCCGTCTGCCACCCGAATAGAACAAGCCCTGCTCAAAGTCCAACTAATGCTGAAAAGAGAACGGTGTTCAGTCAGGATTTGGATGAGTCTCGTAGGGACTCTATCATCCCTGGAGCAGTTTGTCTCGCTAGGGAGACTACACCTTCGGCCTCTCCAGTTCCATCTAGCCTCTCACTGGAACAAGGACAAGACGTTAGAGACGGTATCAATCCCGGTCTCCGAACCAGTAAAGGCATGCCTGAAATGGTGGGACAGCAATATCAGTCTGAGAGAGGGACTATCCCTAGCAGTCAAGAACCCAAACCACGTGTTGTTCTCAGACGCGTCGGATTTGGGTTGGGGTGCGACCCTGGACGGTCGGGAATGCTCAGGTCTGTGGACCTCAAGTCAGAAGAGCATGCACATCAACGGCAAGGAGCTATTGGCAGTCCACTTGGCTTTGATGAAATTCGAAAGCCTTCTTCGAAACAAAGTGGTAGAGGTCAACTCAGACAATACCACAGCTTTGGCGTACATCTCCAAGCAAGGAGGCACACACTCCCTCACGCTGTACGAGATCGCAAGGGACCTTCTCATTTGGTCAAGAAATCGAGGCATCTCCCTGTTAACGAGATTTATCCAGGGGGACTTGAACGTCTTGGCAGACTGTCTCAGTCGGAGGGGTCAGGTGATACCCACGGAATGGACCCTCCACAAGGACGTGTGCAAGAGTCTTTGGGCGACTTGGGGTCAACCCACCATAGACCTCTTTGCCACCTCGATGACCAAGAGGCTACCAATCTATTGCTCACCAGTCCCAGATCCAGAAGCAATACACATAGACGCGTTTCTACTGGATTGGTCTCATCTGGACTTATATGCATTCCCACCATTCAAGATTGTCAACAAGGTACTGCAGAAGTTCGCCTCTCACGAAGGGACAAGGTTGACGTTGGTTGCTCCCCTCTGGCCAGCGAGAGAGTGGTTCACCGAGGTACTTCAATGGCTGGTAGACATTCCAAGAAGTCTTCCTCTAAGGGTAGATCTATTACGTCAGCCCCACGTAAAGAATGTTCATCAAAGCCTCCCCGCTCTTCGTCTGACTGCCTTCAGACTATCGAGAGACTCTCAAGAGCTCGAGGTTTTTCGAAGGAGGCAGCCAGTGCGATTGCGAGAGCTAGGAGAGCTTCTACCATCAGAGTATACCAGTCAAAGTGGGAAGTCTTTCGAGACTGGTGCAAGTCAGCATCTGTGTCCTCTTCCAGTACCTCTGTAGCCCAGATCGCAGATATTCTTTTACATCTGAGAAATGTTCGCTCCCTCTCAGCTCCCACGATTAAGGGCTACAGGAGCATGTTGGCTTCGGTCTTTCGTCATAGAGGCTTAGATCTTTCCAACAATAAAGATCTCCAAGATCTCCTTAAGTCTTTCGAGACCTCTAAGGAACGTCGTTTGGCGACTCCTGGATGGAACTTAGACGTGGTCCTAAGGTTCCTCATGTCAGACAGGTTTGAGCCATTACATTCAGCCTCCCTGAAGGATCTCACCCTCAAGACGCTTTTCCTAGTGTGCTTGGCTTCGGCTAAAAGGGTCAGTGAACTTCATGCCTTCAGTAAGAACATCGGCTTTTCTACAGAAAAAGCCACTTGTTCACTTCAACTTGGTTTCCTGGCCAAAAATGAACTGCCTTCTCGTCCTTGGCCTAAATCTTTTGATATACCTTGCTTATCAGAGATCGTAGGCAACGAACTTGAAAGAGTGCTGTGTCCAGTTAGAGCTCTTAAGTTCTACTTAGCCTGTACTAAGTCCTTACGAGGTGGATCTGAGGCATTATGGTGCTCAGTTAAGAAACCATCATTGCCTATGTCAAAGAATGCTTTGTCATATTTTATCAGATTTTTAATACGAGAGGCTCATTCTCACTTGAATGAGAAAGACCGATGCTTGCTTAAGGTTAAGATGCACGAAGTAAGAGCTATAGCAACTTCCGTGGCCTTTAAGCAAAATAGATCTCTGCAAAGTATTATGGACGCGACCTTTTGGAGAAGCAAGTCGGTATTCGCGTCATTTTACTTAAAAGATGTCCAGACTCTTTACGAGGACTGCTACACACTGGGTCCATTCGTTGCAGTGAGTGCAGTAGTGGGTGAGGGTTCTACCACTACATTACCCTAATTCCAATATCCTTTTAATCTGTCTCTTGAAATGTTTTTAATCTTGTTTTTGGGTTGTACGGAAGGCTAAGAAGCCTTTCACATCCTGGTTGATTTGGCGGGTGGTCAAAGTCATTTCTTGAGAGCGCCCAGATTAGGGGTTTGATGAGGTCCTGTTGTATGGGTTGCAGCCCTTGATACTTCAGCTCCTGGGAGTCTTTCAGCATCCTAAGAGGATCGCTGGGCTTCGTGAGGAAGACAGACTAACAAGGCAGAGTAATCGTCTAAGTCAACTTCCTTACCAGGTACCTATATATTTGGGTTTTGTTATGTTATAACTGTCAAAAACTCTAAGCATATACGCTGTAAACTTAATTAACTCTGGTCTCTACCCACCACCATGGGTGTGAATCAGCTATTATATATTCACCGGCTAAGTTAAAGATTTAAAAATGATATTTTAATTATAAAATAAATTTTTGAATATACTTACCCGGTGAATGTATAAATTAAAGGCCCCCCCCTTCCTCCCCGATAGAGACCCAGCGGGATGAGAAGAATTGGAGCTTGTTTACATGCATATGCGGTATCTGGCCGATAGTTGGCGCTGGTGGGCACACCCGCAACCTTCATAGCGATCGCTCGCGAGTTTTTGTGTTTTTCTGTCGAGCCGCCGGAGCAGCAGCTATTATATATTCACCGGGTAAGTATATTCAAAAATTTATTTTATAATTAAAATATCATTTTTATTACATTTTTTTGTTTTTGTCATTCCAGCATGTTTGCAACTTCAAGTGTTACTGCTTTTAACTTTAAGTATGCCACCTAATCCCTGCGGCACTTTTACAAGTGCTATAGAGACAGATCCTCCTCACTTGTGCTCAGCCTGTAGAGGACATTCCTATAGGCAGACCTCCCCTTGCAACGAGTGGTCATTCTCCCAATGGGAGAAGTATGACAGGAGAAAGGATTTTTTGCATTCAGGGTCAACTTCAAAGTCGAAGAAGGCCTGACTTTTTCAACACGGTACACTGCCATCTGACTCTTTTCATTTGGCTTCCCCAAGGTACCAATCGAGAAAGTGTGATGACCCATTAACCTTGGAGCAAACCCAGGGGCAAGGGGCGCCTTCCCTTTCCTCAAGTAAAACGGTGAGAAAGCCTTCCTCTGTTTAAAAATGTGATGGGTATCCATTGTTCCCTTTTGGAGGAGTAGTTGCAGTAGGCTCTGTCATCTTGACACCAGTAGAAAGTCCCTGCTATGGAGGATGTCAGCCCTTCAGTGTCTCTAGGGAAGTCTCCAGTTGTCCACTAGTCACCTTTAGAGTTTTCAGAGGGAGATTTCTTCCTCTAGGTGTCTTTTCAGAGGGAAACACCCGCTCAAAGGATGTGTAAGCAACAGCCTGACCCTCGCCCTCACAGGCGGTCTCTGCTTCCCGAGCACTCAGTCTCTTTGGATCATGTCTGCAGGGTTGTTGCACAACTACAATAGATCCGTCCTCGTAAGAGGTGGATTGTAGGCAAGCCTCCTTTAGGTGAACCTACTCTTCTCCACTTTTGGCAGTATCCTCCAAGGACAATTCTACCTCTTCCAGAGGAGTCTCATGCAGACGTGCCTCGCCATTGCGTGCCTCAATGACTAGTGCCTCGCCTAGAAGCCCCTCACCCCAACGGGCTAATTTCAGACGAATCTTACTTTCCAGTGCCTCTCCTGGACGCGCGTCAACCTCCAGACACGCTTCTCTTAGACGCTCTTCATCCCTATGCGTCCCTCTGCAGCGCGCCTCAACCTCCAAACATGCTTCTTCTGCGAGTTCTACTTCTAGATGTGCCTCAACCTGATGCTCCTCAACCTCCAGATGCTCTTCTTAAAGTTCTCGTAGATATGCCTCATCCCGAGGTGCCCAAACCTCCAGATGCTCTTCCTCTAAATGCACTAAGCTTGTGAGCTCCTTTTCTGGACTCGCCTCGCCCTACCCAAATGCGCCTTGCTTTGATGTTTTTGGCACTAACGCGCCTCGTCCACAAAGCGAGCTTCCAGATTTGATTCTTGTAGTTTTGCTATGCCTGCGTCCACCTCTTCCTGACGCGTATCTTCAGAATGCGCTGGATGTGCATCCCATGATCACCATAGGCATTTTACTTCTGAACGCACTATGCATGTAACTCCCGGAACACACTATATGCGTCATCCCTGAATGTGCTAGGCACATCTCCCCTGAACACACTAGACGGGTAACTCCTGAATGCACTAGACGTGTGGCTTCTGAACGTGCTAGACATGTATCTCCTGAGGGCTCTCCCTCTTAATGAGAGAATGCCTTGATGAAGTCACTGAGCTTCAGCACGGCATTCTATTCCCGTGCTGAAACTTGGTGACGGGCAAGAGGGCTCTCGAACTTGGGGAAATTGCTCCCCCAGTTCGAATCTGAATTTCTCTCTTTCACCTTTTTCTTCCTCTTTATATGGCTTCAACCTTCTCCTAATATTATAAATTTTCCTTCATGTTGCTGTCCCAACCCTGAGTAAAATTTCCCATATGTATGTGTATATATTTACATATATATGTGTTTATTATTTTTTTTTCTCTTTTTTATGGCATGGATGTTTCTACATCTGTTATTGCCACTTGGGCGGATGTTTATACATCCGGTATTGCTGCCTGCTTTGATGAATGGGAAAGGTGTCACGGTTGGGAGGTGTTTGTGCTCAAAGCTATATGTGAGAGTATTGGATGATCTCAGCCATCCCGAAGATGGTTTGGACCTTTTTGGCGGAACTATTCTCAAGTGTTGGGTCTTCGGAATCCAGGGGGATCCAACGCTTGGGGTAGGACTCTCGGCTTTTGGCCGGAAGCCCGTCATTACAGATATGGGGAGGATGATTCCATAGTTTCTTGGTCTCAGTCCTAACAGGCGGGTTCAGCTTACACCTGTGCCTCTATATCTGTTTTGATGCTATCCTTCGGGTAGGGTATGGAGTGGACCATCTGGGAAGTATACTCTCACTGTGCCGGTAGTGGAGAGTGTAAATTTCCTTCCCAACATGTGATGCCTTAATGTTCTCAAGCAGGTAAATCAAACTTCAAAAAATCACTCTTCTCTCTTCTTTTTTATGATGGATTCTTGTGAAAATGACCCCACCTCCCCTGGATATGCTGACTCGCCCCCGGCACTGTTGACGACCTCTGGCAATTCATTTAAAGAAAACTCCGTTGACGACGTAGGAACTAAAAAGGACTATTCTTTAAACACTCGGAAAAAGGGTAATTTGGGCAACACAGGAAAATTGAATGTCCTGCACATTACCCAAATCCCATTAGAAACTAATTATGATATGCTACATAAAATATTTGAGTGTTATGGATTAATAAAAGAAATTAGAATGAAACTTCAAGATGATAATTGGGAATCTTGGTTATCATTTAATTGTCATGAGGAAGCATTTAATGCAAGCCGTAATATTGTTGATATTAAAGTAGGTAATATGAGTGTTAAGGGTGCTCTGTGTGATGGGGCACCTAAAGATCTGGATGTCTACAGACCAGCAGACTGGGCTGATAAAGATATAGAGGCAGATATGCCATCCCAAAGAAAGCCAAAACCACCAATGTGGCTTCTTGCTCAATCTGTACGAGGTACGGAAAATTATTTCAAGGTCTGCAAATTTCTTCAGAGGAAGGTAGGTACGATCGCACCTGGAGATATATCTCGATTCGGTAAGAAAAGTTACCTGATAAAGGCCAAGTCATATACACAGTCTGTTATACTGTCCAATTTGAAGACAGTAAATGATGATATAAAATTGGACATCAAACCCCATCTAAACTTTAGCTATGGAAGGGGAGTGGTTTTTAATAGGGATCTGTATGAATTTACTGAAGAAGAGATATTGACTATGTGTCCTCTATCAGTGTGGAAAGTACATAAAGTACCTGGAACATCAATGATTGTTCTTACTTTCCAGGATGCCGTTGTACCTTCCCACATAGACATAGAAAATGAAAGGATCAGAGTTCAACCTTTCAAGCAAAAGCCACTGCAATGTTATAATTGCTTTAAATTTGGACATCCTTCCAAAGTTTGCAATAGTGAAAGAATTTGTAATACTTGCTCCAATATTTACCATGGGGAATGTACATTTGAGGCAAGGTGCTTAAACTGCAACTCTAATCATAAATCTAATGATAGGAGCTGCCAGTTTTATAAGTTAGAAGAGGCTGCCCTCAATAAATCAATTATTGAACATGTAAGCGTGGGGCATGCCAAGAGATTATTAAATAAATCTAACACTTATGCAAAGACATTAAAAACAGGAGAAAAAGTTCCTCGGGAATCATCTCGCCCACCTACTACTGTAGGTAGTTCTCGAAAAAGGAATTCACCATCTATTGATAAAGTGCTGCATAAGACAAGAATATCTCCTCCTAAAGATTTATTGAGTATCAACCAAAAGACATTGCCCACCACTATCAAACCTTTGTCCCCCATTACAAAGGATAGTACTAACCTCTCCCAGGCCATATCCTTGCCTGATTTAATGGAGATTCCACCTGACACCAAGTTATCAGGTGTACCTGTAGTGGGGAAGGTACAAAAACCTGGTAACTCACAACCTACTAATCGTAAAAGAGAGAGACCTCCATCTCTCTCACCCCCTTCCATAAGAAATACTAGAATTATGACATCAAATAAATATGATGTTTTGTCTGTTGATGTTGCCGATCAACCAGAAGATAATTTGAATAAATCAGAAATTCAAGTTGAGATCCACCATCCCCCTCAACAAATAGATAAAAAAGATACAAAGAAAAACACCAACGTAAAACCCAACATAACAAGACCACCTCTGAAGAAACCTACAGGTAATAATGTTAGATTAAAAACTGCTAATGGGAAGACCTCATCCAAGATGTCTTCCAGAAATAATCCATAGTTTTTCTCCTCCATTTTGCAATGGAACTGTCAGGGTTTGAGGGCGAAATATGAAGAACTTAAGCTCCTAATTCATGAACATTCCCCCATAATTGTATGTCTACAGGAAAGTATGCTTGATTCTAACACTCCTAGTCCTCGAGAGTATGTTAGCTATAGAACACCATATAATCAACAAGCAGGGAGCCATGGCGGAAGTCTCATGTACATTCGTCGAGATGTTCCCCAAATACCCATGTCTATATGTACAACCCTGCAGGCAGTTGTTGTACAAATTGATATAGGGAGAAAATATACAATATGCTCTCTGTACTTACCTCCAAATGATAATATTTTATATGATGATTTAGTAGAGGTCATTCAACAACTCCCTCAACCTTTTCTCTTACTGGGAGATATGAATGGTAGACATCCTTTATGGGGTGATATTTTAGCAAACACAAGGGGCAATATTATCTCATCAATTGTGGAGAATGAGGATGTGGGACTCCTTAATACAGGAGAGCCCACACACTTCCATGTTCAGACAGGTACTTTGTCATGCATTGACCTTTCAATTGCAAGCTCTAACTGCCTTCTTGATTTTGATTGGAGGACATTAGATGATTGGCATACTAGTGATCATGCACCAATCATTATAAACACCAACAAGGGTCCGCCTTTGCAAAGATCGCCACGTTGGAATCTAGACAAGGCAGACTGGGTTAAATTTTCCGAGCTAAGTGAAATCGAAGGGAGAGCAGAACAGTTTGAAAGTGTTGATGATGCCATAGACCTACTGAATGGAACTCTTCATACAGCAGGAGTCAATTCAATTCCCAAAACAACAGGGTTATTCAAACGACGACCAGTCCCGTGGTGGTCTTCAGAACTAACTGCACTCCACAGAGCCACAAGAAGATCTCTAACACGATTGCGTAGACGCAGAACTGATGAGAATATAACTATGTACAAGAAATGTAGAGCACAGTTCCGTCGTGCCATGAAAGAAGCAAGACGCCAGTCATGGATGTCTTTTGTTTCCTCCATTAACAGTAGAACACCACCATCTTCTGTGTGGAGGAAAGTAAAAAAGATAGCTGGCAAATTCACCCCCAACCCACCACCAGTGTTGAAGGTGAATGGCCAGTATGTAACTGAAGCAAATGAAGTTAGCAATGCCCTGGCTAATCATTTTTCAAATGTATCCAGCAAGTGTGAAGGGCCCCTGGTCACCAGTATAGGAGCACTGAAGAAAAGAAAATTTTAAATTTTGCAACAAGAAGGGAAGAGTCGTATAATTCTCCTTTCACTGAAAGAGAATTTTATTCCGCACTTGCTCATTGCAACGATACAGCCCCTGGACTCGATGGAATTCCATATGCAATGATTAAACATGTACATTTTAATACAAAGCTATTTATTTTAAGCATTATTAATAGAATATGGCATGATCATAGTTACCCAAGTGTTTGGGAACTAGCCATTATTTTAGCCTTTTTAAAACCCGGTAAAGACAAGTTTTTAGCCGCAAACTATCGTCCTATTGCATTGACATCTTGTTTATGTAAAATCATGGAGAAGATGGTCAATGCAAGGCTGATATGGTACCTTGAAAAGAAAGGTATTTTATCACCGATTCAATGTGGATTCCGAAAAATGCACTCAACAACTGATGTGTTGATACGACTTGAGTCTTCTATTTGTGAAGCCTTTGCTTCCAAACAGCACCATGTTGCAGTATTTTTTGACCTTGAAAAGGCATATGATACCACATGGAGATATGGTATTCTTAAAACCATTCATGAATTGGGATTGAGAGGAGAGCTGCCACTATTTATTCAGGCATTTCTTTCACGTAGAGTTTTTCAAGTGAGAGTGGGGGAAACTCTAATCAGAGAGTAAGTGCCAGGAAGAAGGAGTTCCTCAGGGTAGTGTGCTGAGTGTAACCCTTTTTGCACTAGCAATTAATGGGATATCCTCAGCTATTCCCCAGGATGTTCTCTCAACATTATTTGTGGATGATCTCTCAATATCATTTGCTGGCACTAGAATGGCAATGGTTGAGAGAAAAATCCAACTCTCTATTGATAAAATTATCCAGTGGGCTGACATGAATGGATTTAAGTTCTCGACAAGTAAAACTACCATTGTCCATTTTTGTCGTATCCGGGGAGTACATCCAGACCCGGATATATACATTAAAGGTCAACGGATACCATGTGTATCGGAAACCAAATTTTTAGGTTTGATATTTGACTGTAAACTTACATGGGTTTCTCACCTAAAAGCGCTAAAAGCTAAATGTGTTGAAGCTCTGAATATCTTAAAAGTATTGTCCCATACATCATGGGGGGCAGACCGCAATACTATTTTAAAATTATACAAGGCCTTGATTTTTTCCAAAATTAGTTATGGTTGTCCTGAGGTATATTCTTCAGCCACCCCAAGCCGGTTAAAAATATTAGATTCGATACATCATGCAGGTATTAGATTGTCTACTGGAGCTTTTAAAACCTCGCCTATCCCAAGTCTCCTTGTTGATGCTGGAGAGTTACCTCTAGACCTTTACCGAATGTCTTCCATTCTTCGGTATTGGTTTAGATTGCAAAGACTCCCTAACTCTCTAGCCTTTCAGACTGCAAGCCTTGTAAGACACGCATCATACTTTGAGTTGCACCCAAAATCTCCTCAACCTTATGGCTTTCGGGTGAAACGATTATTAAATAGTCTGGATATAATTAGAAATAAGGTACTTCCATTCAAGGTATCATCAACGCCTCCATGGAAGTTACCAGAGATATCTTTTTGTAAATATTTTATTGGAGATAAGAAGAATATGTCAGACATAGAAGCCAGGTCTCTTTTTAATGAACATGTTAAAGAACATAGAGGATCAACTTTTATCTATACTGATGGCTCCAAATCTGATGCTGGCGTTGGATTTGGAGTACATAGTAATGGTTTTAATTGTAGAGGTGCACTTCCTCTGACCGCTTCCATATTTACTGCCGAACTGTATGGCATATTAACCGCTATTGAGAAAATAGCGTTGGAGAAGGAGGGTAATTTTACAATTTTTAGTGATGCAAGGAGTGTCCTTCAAGCTATGGAAGTTTTTAATTCTAATAACCCTCTAGTTTTAAAGATTTTAGAATGGCTTTTCATTATTGGACGGAGAGGTATAACAGTTCAATTTTGTTGGGTTCCAGCACATGTAGGTGTGTCCGGGAATGAGAAGGCAGATTCACTGGCTAAGGAGGCTGCATCCGAGTTGCTGCCAAGAAGGTATCCCATTCCCTGTAATGATTTCTTACCTGACATCAAGAAATTGGTTTGCAATAAATGGCAACAGCAATGGGATAGTCAAGATGGCAATAAAATGAGGGAAGTAACAAATGACATATCTCCTTGGAGGTATAATATGATGCCCCGAAAATGGGAGACGTCTCTTTGTCGTCTCCGTATTGGTCACACTCGGTTGACCCATGAGTTTCTGCTGAAGGGCCAACACCAACCGTATTGTGACAACTATTTAGTACCTCTAACAGTAAGGCATTTGTTGACCGAATGCCCCAATTACAACATCTTGCGGAATAGATATTTGTTTGAGGCTCGAGGTGAGGGTGGCAGGTTCATCCTTGCCAAGATTCTTGGAAATGATGTGTCCTACCATGCAAGTGGCATTTTTAGATTTCTTTCAGAAGCAGGTCTTCTGAAAAATATTTAGCTTTTATGACATTCAATATTTATGATTTTAATTGAATACTCTTTAATTTTTTATTTTATTTAATTTTTTACTTTTGTATACATAAATTAAATGTTACCGGCGTCAATGACCTTAGATGTCAGGATGCCTGAAAACTTTAAATCATTCAATCATTCATTCCTGAGGGCTCTAGACATGTTTTACTGGAACGCGTTCAATGCAGTGATCCTGACCATGTAAAGCATAATACTTCACCATACAGATCTTCAAAATCCCATTTGGAATCCATTGTGAGTGCTTCTTGATGTTCAAAGCATTCTACTTCTAATCCCTTCTTAACCCTTTTACCCCCAAAGGACGTACTGGTACGTTTCACAAAACCCATCCCTTTACCCCCATGGACGTAACGGTACGTCCTTGCAAAAAAATGCTATTAACATGTTTTTTTTTTTGCATATTTTTGATAATTTTTTGAAAAAATTCAGGCATTTTCCAAGAGAATGAGACCAACCTGACCTCTCCATGACAAAAATTAAGGCTGTTAGAGCAATTTAAAAAAAAAATATACTGCAAAATGTGCTGGGGAAAAAAACCCCTTGGGGGTTAAGGGTTGAAAATTTCCAAAGACCCTGGGGGTAAAAGGGTTAATGGAACGTGCCCTAGAACGCTCTAGGTATGTCTCTCATGAACGTTCTTCACTGGAACCCTCATCTTCAGTGGAAGGCATCTACCGCAGTACTTGGTCATCAAGACGGGAGTCTTCAAAATGGGTCAGATGTCTTTTACTATTGCAGCTTCAGCCTCTAAACCTAGATCTTCCAGACCAATTATACCAGTATTCGACTCTATATATGTGGACCAGCATCCTGTTCCCATCATATTGGACTCCAGGTGTTATAGGGAAAAGACTCTGGTCACGCCTCCTAGAGGGAAAAGCCATGTGAAGACCCAGAGCAGATATCTCTCTCCAAGGTAAATTTCTCTGGTAGACAACTACCACCTCTCACTGATCTCATTTGCATCTGATCACTCCCTATTGGCTAAGAAACGAAGGAAGGAGAAGATTACTGACAACCTGTTCAGGTTAAGGATGTCCCTTAGGGACAGCATCCCACTGCAAAGAGAGTAAAAACTGGAAGACAATCCTCAAGTCATCCCATCCTACAGATCGGAGGATGCCAAAGCATATCAAAATCTCTCGGTCCATTGAGGAACCCAGCAAGGACTCTCCTACCATTCCTCCAGAATATCGGTCGTCCGTGAGGGTGGCGAGGAGACACGTTGGTATTGATGACGACCTCTCTTGGGGCTGACCAGGGATGGTCCCCAAGAGGGATGAACCTGATTATGACTCACCAGCTGGACCAAAACCTTCAGACGCTGAGGAAGGCAAGTCTGGCTCAATTTTCCTCAAAGTCCTTTGTTGTATTTGGAGGTTTAACAGTTTGAGAGATTATCTTCTATGGCCAGTAAGGCGGCTATTGACCATCTTTGCCAAGCACCTGGTAGTTCTGGACCTCATCTGGAGCTTCCTTTGTCAATTCTGGCCAATGAAGCATTAGTCAAGGTGGATGGGCAAGTTTCCGGAGAAAAAGATTTATTTAGGGCAGGTTGATCCTCCTGCTTGATTCTTGCGGCCTTTATGAGGCAGGAGTCTTAACACACAAAGGAGTCTCTTCCTTCCCCTTCGATGGAACGGTTGGCAGCATCATTCATCTCTTTCGTGGCAGCGGAGGCATCAGGTATGGAAGCCATTGACAAGTGGCCTCTTGGTTTGACCACTGGTCAGAAACAGATGACTATCTAGTCGACACTGAGGACTTGTCTGACCCTGAGAAGAGGCAAGCCCTGAAGGATATCCTTTTGACAAGGCAAAGGCAGCAGAGTTCCTGATGCACCAGGCGGTCAACCAATGGGTGAATCTGGTGCTTAAGCATCAAGACACCATTATTTCTAAGTTTCTCAAGCCAATTGGCCGCCGAGAATGGTTAAACCTTCGTAACTCTTCACTTAGGTCCCCTGCCCTTGTTACACCAGCGGAGGTAAAAGCAATAATAGAAAAATGGAGAAAAGAAAGTCAGGACTCCCTGCTACATTGAGACATGTCCTTTCAGCAACCACAAGCCTCCACCTCAGGTCAGGCTAAAGGCATTCACAGCCCCGTAAACCAGCTCAAAGGGGCAGTACCTGACCTCAAGCTTCTGCCCTCAAAAGTGCACTGAAACAGCCTTTTTTTTTTTTTGGCCCACCAGAACCAAGGACATATTAGAGGCATGGGGAAGGATCGTGGATCAGAGGGCAGAAAGACGGATGTGTTGTCCTAAGTATGTCTATTCATTAAAAATCTCTCGAGGTTCATTCGTTCAAAACCCTTCTTTGTTGTCTCTGCATTTTCATTGAACATTATATTAGTTTTACTCATATTCAATCCTACATTTCAATCCTGTTGATTCCTTTATTTTACCAATCTAAATTCTTAAACACTTTTAGGCATCATGTCAATTATTTAGGAGAGATTGAGTCCCCCTGCCTAACTCCTTTATCAGTCGGAATTATCTCACTATACTTATGTAGTTTTAGGATTGCTGTATTTCCTGTATAGATATATTCAGTTTCAGCAGTTCTTTAACTACGTCCAATTAAGTTAAAGATTTAATATTAATTCTAGGCTGCAAGTTCAGCATTGATACTTTTCGAGTCTATCTCCTATAATTGCTCAGTTTATTGGCATTTCAGAAAAAATTTAAATGATAATGATATTGATAACACTAATAGCAATACTCGTATGATTTAGGATTTTATAGGTAAATGTATTTCAAATACTATTCATATTTTCCTCTTGACATTAGATATATTCATAACTGTGCCATAACAAATAATTGCTCTATAAACTTCCGCGTTTATTTTATACACAGTTTTATCTTATTGATCTTTTTTTTTTTTTTTTTTCCAATCAAAAATCTTACCATACACTTTTCAAGGTCTGCGAATGATTGCTGCAACCAATAATTCTTTTACAGTCTTACCTTTATGATTTTGTGTCAGGAATTTTGACAAATATTCGCCTAATCCATTCTTCCAGAACTTTAATGTTATTCAGACATTATCTTACGAACCCTGGTCAACCTCTTAATCACACCATTGGTACTGTAGGCCTACTCAGCATCTTCCTTTTAATCTCATCCGATGTGGTAACGTCTCTGCTGCGGAACGCCAGACTGCGGTTCGAGTCCCGCTCAAACTCGTTAGTTTCTTTGGTCACTGCAACCTCACCATCCTTGTGAGCTAAGGATGGGAGGTTTGGGAAGCCTATAGGTCTATCTGCTGAGTCATCAGCAACCATTGCCTGGCCCTCCTTGGTCCTAGCTTGGGTGGAGGGGGGGGCTTGGGCGCTGATCATATGTATATATGGTCAGTCTCTAGGGCATTGTCCTGCTTGATAGGGCAATGTCACTGTCCCTTGCTTCTGCCATTCATGAACGGCCTTTAAACCTTTAAACTCTTGGAATTTATCCATTCTTCAACTATTTAATTACCCTCCCTATGTTTACAATTATCAGTCATACAATTATTCTCAATCTTGCACTATTCCATCCTCTCTTTTGTCATTCAGTATACCTTAAGAATGTTAATTTCATTAACCACCTGGTAAACCATTTACTTTAAGCAGCCCCACATTTACATTTTTCCTTCTAAGATCCCTTTGTTCATTAACCTCGAGCTATATGAATTCCATGTAGAGTAACTCCGTACTCTCCATGAGAAATATTTGCATAAAAGTGTATTTTTAAGTTTTGTTATTCTTTATGTCCCCTCCAGTCCATATTCTTACCGTAGCACGTAAACCTGCTAAAATAGCAGACAAAGTCTGAAAGTTATTATCTTTCCTCGAGCATCTTATACTCACCTAATCCGTACCTTATCCCCTCCCCCCCTTACCTTATACATCCCTCTACTTTCTACCCCACCCCCACCCCTCATACCCCCTACCCTCCATCCGTACTCCACACTGGCACTCGGCGGAAGAAATCGACTTGGGACCGTGGGTATTGCCAGCCCTTTCCCTAATGCCAGGTGGCAGTGGACGACGTCTGGCCAACAGTTATAAGACAGTTATAACATAAGTGGCTCTATGATTTCCCCCGAGGCACCGCCGAGAAGAAACCAGGCCAGCTCTTGAGTTATGCTAGAAATGTATATTCAACTCTCTCTCTCTCTCTCTCTCTCTCTCTCTCTCTCTCTCTCTCTCTCTCTCTCTCTCTCTCTCTCTCTGACTGACTACTCTTTTTCAGATTTATGCTTTCCCAGGGCTGCTCAGAGATTTTTATTCTTCCGTTTCATACCATTTAGTCTTTTATATATATATATATATATTTATATATATATATATATATATATATATATATATATATATATATATATATATATATTATATATATATATATATATATATTATATATATATATATTATATATATATATATATATATATATATATATATATATATATATGTATATATAATGTATACACACACACACACACATATATATATATATATATATATGTATATATATATATATATATATATATATATATATATATATATATATATATATATATATATATATATTTATGTGTGTGTGTGTGTGTATGTAAGTATATATGAATGAGTATAAGAAAAACTTCAATCTAGCATTGGCTAATTGATAACACTTGGGATCCAACGTTTTATAGAGCAATTAAAAGAAGTTCAATAATCATAACAAAAATAAATTAACCTATACTAGTGTTAAATACATTGATATAGTTATTAAAGTAACTTGAAATAGCATTGAGAGCCATGGTAACACAATAAGAAGTTATATCTCCCTAAGTAAAATTGAATAAGTTAAGAAATACATTAAATTGTACTGTATAGTTCATACGGGCCATTTAGGCTTGGAATCCCATACCCTTCTAAGGCCAGTCCCATACTTCCTTAGAGGGATGTCCATATCCTGCTACCGGCATCTTGCCCCCTTTGGAGAAAGGCAAGAAAAGAAACGAACTCTTTTAGTTCATCATCCTGGCCTGAGAGAGATTTCAGGATGTCTTGAATATTTGAGTTACGAATAATGATGGTGCGTCTGGTAGAAGTCTCTCTCTCTCTCTCTCTCTCTCTCTCTCTCTCTCTCTCTCTCTCTCTCTCTCTCTCTCTCTCTCTCTCTGTTGTCTTTCTTTTTGTTGTTGTTGTTAATGGTGCTTCCTGGCTGACGGATAATGCTGCTACAACTGCTTTAATCAAGTTGGGCTAATTTTTAACGACGAAAGTTTGAAATAATGAGGGGCCATATCTTCCATGAACTCTGAAAGATAAGAAGATGAAGGTGATTAATAACAACTTTCAGTATTTAGAATAAGCTAAGTCGGGGGCTTTTTTCTTCATGAAAGTCTTCCCACGAAAGGGATAGAGTAAGGCGCAAGTTTAATATATATATATATATATATATATATATATATATATATATATATATAAACTATATACATGTACATGTATATATATACTCGCATGTATTTATTTGTATGTATATACTGTATATTCAAATATATATATATATATATATATATATATATATATATATATATATATATATATATATATATATATATGTATATATATACACACACTATATTTGTATGCTTATTCATACATGTATATATATTATTATAATGTGTGTACATACATATGCTCACGTAATATATATATATATATATATATATATATATATATATATATATATATATATATATATATATGTATATATGTATATATATATATGTGCATATGCATATACATACACACACACCACACAAACACACATACACACACATATATATAATATATATATATGTATGTATATATATATATATATATATATATATATATATATATATATATATATATATATATACACTGTATATATACATCTACAGTAGTACCCTGATTTACACAGTTCAGTTTAATTTAGTTCTATCTTTGTATGTCATCCCTAAGTATTTAAGGAAAAATCAAATATGCATTATGCCACTTTACGTGACCTTATTTCGGCATTGAATTGTAACCATTATGCTAAATTTTAGATTAAGATTTTATTCTATTTATCAACTAAATAAAAACTTGTACATACATTCATTATGAAAATATTAGTGGCACTGTACTGTCTACATAGCATTAATACAAAATATAATCCCCTAATAAGTATGATAGAAAACGTGCTTTCTTTTGATTTTTTTGAAGTCACAGAACAGTACAGGTTTTATCGTGTAACTATCCCGACTGAAGCGCTGTTGGCTACATTGTATGGACAAACAGTTTTTCCATTAATGATTGTCAACAATGTAATGTGCTAAATGCTTATTTTATGACCGTTAAAGAAAAAGGATAAGGGTTAATTTAAATACGTCTTTTGTTATTACAATGTAAAAACAAAACCTATCAAATGCCAGAAGAAAGTATGCGTTTGTCTACATCTGCTCTTTTCAACACACTATTTCTTTACTTTTTTTTTCCTGTGGTGTACAAACGCATTGAAGTTATCTTTTGATATCTTGGCAATCTTTTCAGATTTTAGCAATGTCTTCCAAGAAAGTTAAAGTGAGAGTCATATGATTACAATGCAAGACAAATTGGACATGGTAAAGAGATATGAAAAGGGTGAAAAATCTATAAATATTGCACATGCTGTAGGCCTGTCTCGAACAACAATGACCACCATGAATTATATCAAAGACTGCAATGTCCGGTATGTGATTGAAAAAGTTTCGTCATCGTACACCGTAATCCTCAACAATTGATTTGCAGAGAGGCATAATCTACATTGAAATGGAACGCTTATCCATTTGGATAGAATGACAGATCCATGAACGAATTCCTATAAGCCAAATTCTTATTCAAGGGAAGGCCAATTCTTTGAAGGCTTGGGAAAAAAAACATCCTGAAGAAAGGTCCCTCCATTTGTTACAAGTCACAGATGGTTTAATTTGTTTATAAAGTGCTTTAGTATGCACAATATTAAAATCAAAGCTGAAGCTGGTGCTATTGATGCTGTGGCTGCCGAGAAATTTGTAGAATCAATGAAAAAAATCATTGCTCAACATCGAATTCCCCCAAAACTCATCTTCAATGTCGATGAGACGGGATTATTTTGGTAGAGAATGCCCAATCGTTATTTTATTTCGTAGGAAGAGAAAACCTTGCCAGGGTACAAGATAGACTAACTTTAATGTTAAGGGTGAGTGTGACTGGAGCTTTAAAGCTAAAGCCTTTGTTAGTTCAGGTATATCATACCCTTAAACCCCAGTCCCTCAAGAACTCCCGAAAGTCCAAATTTCCTATGATGTAGATGGATAATCTAAAGGCATGTTTCACCAAGGCCATTTTTGAGGATTGCTTCAGTGGCTATTTCAGACCATCGATCAAGGAGTATTGCAGGGTTAAAATACTGCATGTCAAGGTTTTGTCAATTCTGTACTCTACAATACTCAAGGGCATCCCTCAAACCTGAATAACATGCACCCGCATGTACAATTTTCTTGACACCCAACATCACCTCATATACAGTCTGTGGACTGAGGCATCATAGCAATCTTCTAGCGGTACTATTTACTGCCTACCAGGCATTTGATGCTGCTTCGGTAGAGAATGAGATGAATATTCGGGAATTTTGGAAGGTATACAATATTTATCAGTGTTAAACATAAAAACTTCTTGGGCCGAAGTGACTAAATCAGCGATAAACGATGTACGAAAATAACTGGGCCCTCAATTCATGCATGATTTTGAAGGCTTTGAAGAGCCAGTCAAGGACATATGAAGGAATTTGGATAGTGATGAGTAATGAATTGAAGATGGAGTAGGGAGAGACAGTTTCTGAATAATTGATCGAGGCTCACAAGCAACCACTGATAAAGGAAGAATTATGTTTCCGGGGTGTGTTCAGGAAGTTCACTCTAGCACATTGAGCCTGTGTTCGAATCATGCCATGGAAGAGGGAGAACATTCATTTATTTCTCGTTTTGATGTAAGGATTACAAAGGCAAGAACGTTAGAACTATTTGAGGCCCATGTAAAGTTTAGAGGTTATCGTGCATGGAAGAGAAATAATAAACTATGTATTGACTTTTTGATTAGGCATATATATATATATATATATGTATTTATATATGTATGTATATATATATATATATGTATTTATATATATATATATATATATATATATATATATATATATATATATATGTATGTATGTATGTATGTATATATATATATATATATATATATATATATATATATATATAAATACATATATATGTGTATGCATATAAAATATGTATGTATATGTATATATAAATATATATATGTATATATAAATATATATATATATATATATATATATATATATATATATATATATAAATATATATATACAGTGGAACCTCTACATCCGAACGTATCTACATCCGAATTTTCCAACATCCGAAGTAAAATTCGAGCAAATTTTTGACTCTACACCTGAATTTTATTTCGACACACGAAGTAAGCAATTTTCGTCGTACCGGTTGTATCCGAATTTTTCGACACGCGAAGTACAATTCGAACACGTTCCGACTCTACACCCGAATGTTTTTTTCGACACCCGAAGTAAACAATACTCGTACGCGTAGTCGGTGCTCATAGCGCCTGAAGTGTTTTTTATTTCCGCCGATAGAAGGCAGCACATCGACCTCGGAGGGACGCTCAATTAGCGCGGCTTGGGTCAGTCCTCTGTTCTCGTCGGCTTCTTGCGGTTGTGCTCTGTGCGTTCTGATATTAACTATGTTTTAATCGTGATTTTTTACGTGCATCCATTAACGATAATTTACGTAAAGTATGGGTCCCAAGAGGCTTAGTTTTGCCAGTGGTAGTGGTAGTGGTGAGAAAAGGAAGAAGGAAATGCTTTCTATAGAAATTAAGCAGGAAATTATTGAAAAACATGAGCGTGGCATCCGCGTGAGTGAACTTGCTAAACAGTATGGCCGTAATATGTCGACGATCTCGACAATCCTTAAATAGAAGGAAGCTATTAAAGCAGTGAAACCTTCTAAGGGGATCACTATAATTTCCAAACGCCGTACCCCTATCATAGAAGAGATGGAACGACTTCTACTAGTGTGGATTAAGGATAGAGAGATCGTTGGCGACACCATCACCGAAACCGTTATCTGCGAGAAGGCGCACGCCATCTTTACGGACTTGAAGGAGGAGAGCTCTGGGGGTGATGCTGGGGAGAGTTCAACCGAGCCTTCCTCAGATGATTTCAAGGCATCTCGTGGCTGGTTCGAGAAATTTAAGAAACGGTCCGGGATTCATTCAGTTGTTTGCCACGGAGAGGCTGCTAGTGCGGACACAAAGGCTGCAGCTGACTTTGTTAAGAACTTCGAAAAGATCGTAAAGGAAGAAGGCTACGTAGAGCAGCAGGTGTTCAATTGTGATGAAACCGGGCTGTTTTGGAAGAAGATGCCGAGTCGAACCTACATCACTGCCGAAGAGAAGAAATTGCCTGGGCATAAGCCAATGAAGGATCGGTTGACTCTTGCTCTATGTGCCAACGCTAGCGGGGACTTTAAAGTCAAGTCCTTGCTTGTTTACCATTCTGAGAACCCTAGGGCCTTTAAAGCACACAACGTCGATAAGGATCAGCTTCATGTTTTCTGGCGATCCAACTCGAAGGCCTGGGTCACTAGGCAATTCTTTGTGCAATGGGTAAACCAAGTTTTTGGCCCTTCTGTGAAGAAGTATCTTCATGAACAGAAATTGCCTTTAAAGTGCCTGCTATGCCTTGACAATGCACCCGCTCACCCCCCCGGACTTGAAGATGATATCTTCGATGAATTCAAGTTCATAAAGGTGCTGGATCTTCCACCAAATACCACCTCTATCCTCCAGCCCATGGACCAGCAAGTCATCTCTAATTTTAAGAAGCTGTACACCAAGCACTTATTCAAGCAGTGCTTTAATGTCACGCAAAGCACCAACTTAACTTTGCGTGAATTTTGGAGGGGCCACTTCAACATCGTGCACTGCTTGAAGATCATAGATCAGGCTTGGGTGGGATTAACTCGACGGACCCTCAATTCTGCATGGAAGAAGCTGTGGCCTGATGCAGTTTCTCCCCGAGATTTCGAGGGTTTTGACCCCGAACCTGATCCCGTGGTCGGTGCAGCGGAAGCCGTAGAGGAAATCGTCTCCCTTGGCAAGTCCATGGGTCTGGAGGTAGACGCAGATGACGTTACGGAACTCGTCGCCGAACATCACGACGAACTGACGACGGATGAGCTCAAGGAACTCCATGCTATGTCGGAGCACATGAGTGATGACGAGGAAGAGAGCGAGGAGGTAGAACATGTGTTAGGTTCAGCGCAAATAAAAGAGGTGTTAGGAAAATATCAAGACGTGGTCGACTTCATCGACAAATACCATCCAAAGAAATTGCAGGTTTGTCGTGTAGTTTCTCAATTCGATGATGTTTGCCTAACTCACTTTCGAAACATTCTGAAAAGCCGTACCAAGCAATTATCTATCGATGCTTTCTTTAAAAAAACTGCGAAGCGAACTCACGATGAAGAGGATGTAAGTGAACCAAAGAAAACGGCAAAGAGTGAAGCGGAAGAAAGTGAAACACAGAAAACGGAAAAGAGTGAAGCAAAAGAAATTCAGTCAATTTTAAATTTAAGTGATAGTGATTAAAATTACGTAATCATCAAAGAGAAAAAAAGAAAATGTAAAAAAAAAATATAAAATATAAAAATAAAAAAAAAATAAGCTATGTTAAAGTTCACTTAGTGTAAGTTAGAATAAGTTACGGTAGTGTTACGTTTATCGTAGTTAACCTCTCTACCTCCTTCGCCGTCCGTCCGTCTCCTCTCTCCTCTCTGCGTAGCAAAGACGAACAACACCTGCGCTGGAGTTTCTAAGGTTAAGTGACGCTAAAAACCCGTTTCTTATTTATCATTTTTTTGCTAATTCTTCTTATTTACATGTCTATTCTTCTTATTTACATGTCTATTATCTAATTTAGTGTTCATTATTCTCATGGGAAAATTATGTGTATTAGTTTATTAAGAAGTTATCATAGGTTTTTGGGCTCAACCACGGATTAATTCTATTTCAATGTATTCTTATGGGAAAATTCGTTTCGACATCCGAACTATTTTTACATCCGAAGTTGGTTCTGGAACGGATTAAATTCGTATGTAGAGGTTCCACTGTACAGTATAAATATATATATATATATATATATATATATATATATATATATATATATATATATATATATATATAAATATATATATATATATATATATATATATATATATATATATATATATAAATATATATATATATATAATATATAATATAATATATAATTGTCCCATGTCAACGGATACTGAGACATCGGATCATACGTTTTTTTCACTTTATTACAAAAGGAGAATACCACATTGTTCTTGTGAGCGCTCCAGTGGTACTGCCACTCCTACTGAGCAAATAAGGCGATGTCGCTCTGTCAATATGCTGGAACTACAAGATTTGTGGAAACCTCAACTGTGATGGAAATATACTGTTACCATACGACTTGAAGACACACCATCTATCAGAGATTTCATTGATCTGGCCAACAATTTATGACAGTCATAGTACTCTTAAAAAGGCCATTAATTTCACTGTATAAATCACATGTGCAACTACATATTTTTATGGAAGGCTTTGGACTTATTTATATATATATATATATATATATGTATATATATACATATATAATATTATTATTATTATTATTATTACTTGCTAAGCTACAACCCTAGTTAGAAAAGCAAGATGCTACAAGCCCAGGGGCCCCAACTGGGAAAATATCCTCGTGAGGAAAGGAAAGAAGGAAAAATGAAATATTTCAAGAAAAGTAACATTTAAATAAATATTTCATATATATATATATATATATATATATATATATATTATATATATATATATATATATATATATATATATATATATATATATATATATATATATATATATATATATAATTTATATATTTCAAGTATGATCGACAGAAAGTTAGAAAATACCTTCCCTGGAGACTGTTACCGGACTTGTGATACCTTCATTCTTCCCATTTTTTTTTTTTTAATGATTTTACCATGCTGTTATCTTCCCCTCTTCTGGTTGTTATTCGCGTTTCTTTATATCCATATCATTTTTCCCCTTCTGTTTCTTAATAATGACTGCATACAGTTTCCCGTAGTTCATTGCTTTTCCTTCCGTTTTTCATTTATTGCATTTTTATAGAGAATTTTCAAAAGGTTTTCCTTATCTATTTTGCTCTCTGTAACTAGTTCGTTTTTGTTCATTGCTTTTCTAAATGTTTAGTATTTTTTCTTATTCATTTGATCTTCAATATTCAACTATTGTTTCGTTATCATTAGAATTAGCATTTATCCTGTTTGATTTGTTTATCTTACAGTGTGTTACTCGTCTTTAGAAAAAAAAGTCTAGCGATATATTTCTTAATTACAGTTGCTCATATTCTCCCTGTTTTATATTCTGCTTTCATTTCAATTGCTTGCACATAATCACCACTTCATTTTTAGGCATTTCTTTGTTAATTTCTGTTTTCATTTGCTCTTTCTTTTCCTCTAATTCATTCTTGCAAAACAGTTCTTTGTTTTTCTAGCATTCATTATGTTTCGTTGCACTCGCATTTTCTTGTCTTTAACCCTTTTGATTACGTGAGTCTTTTAATCTTTCTTTGTCATTTATTTCGCATAGAAGACGTTGAAGATAAATAAAAGCTGGTTCATATCAAGTGTGAACAAATATTGAAAGCGGAACTATTCCCTCCAATCTTCGAAGTAGAACATAATGATTATCGAGATATCTGGGGAGATAAACTAATTACAAAAAGAAAAAAAAGAAAATAATTTTTTTAAGGATCAGGTAGTAAGTACAGTGAAAACATTTCTTGCAAGAAACGTCTTTTTCAGTTTTGGATATGTGATTTATGTTTTTTTTTTTTACAGTTGACTATTTGTGTAGTGTCTACTCCCTTGACGATTTCATGTTATTTGGAAACAAAATTGCCTTGTATTTTCCGGAAGGTGGTAAGGGTTGCAGGGTGAGGGGACTTCTTTTATTCATACAAAAGGCAAAAGTTCACGATCAAAGCAATAATATTATATAATGTACAAGGTTTTCTAACGAGACTTAAATAACCGACATATTTATCATTGAAACTTGAGGATAATTGCGATATGCATTATTCATAGGGCAATTATTCGATAGCTGAGGCATCCTGGTCTTAATGTGCAGGTTGTTATGAGCTGAAAATTCAATTGAGGTCATTATTACTTGAACTGATTATTTGATGTTTCAAAGTAATCAGAGGCCATCTAGTATTACAACAATGATACGTTTATTATCATGAAGTCACTCATATAACGTTAGTATAAATCTGAAACAATTTTATTTCATAAATGTTGTGGCCTGATTGGTAACGTCTCTGCCTGGTGTTTGCCAGACGGGGGTAGTCCCGCTCAGACTCGTTAGTGCCTTTAGTTTCTGCAGCCTTACCTTCCTTGTGAGCTAAGGTGGTGGGGGGTGGGGGTTGGGCAAGCCAATAGGTCTTTTTGTTGATTCATCAGAATCCATTTCCTGGTCATAACTTGGGTGGAGAGGGGGCTTGGGCGGTGATCATATGATATATGGTCATTCTCTAGGACATTGTCCTGCTTACAAGGGCAATGTCACTGTCCTTTGCCTCTGCCATTCATGAGCGACCTTTAAACCTTTACATCTTTAATTGCTCAGTATGTAACGAATAGGGCAAAAGAGACTTTATCACTAACTGACTGGACTGACGGACTACATAACAATTTTAGGTGTAGACTGGCTTGCCAGCAAATAGTGGTGTACAGATTCGCTTTGTTTGGTCATATTCTGCATTCACAATTGGCTCAATATTTGGCATATCACCATAACCACCAATCCTGGTCATCAGTGTTTTGGTCAAGTCCCGAATATTAGGTGACCTTTAGCATCATGTGGTACTATGTACGTAAAGTTATAAGTTGCTGACTTATCTCCGTAAAATGAGGTTAAGAATGGCTTTCTTAGATCATCGTTGATGTTCCTCTCTATATTGTGATGTACTTATACTTCAAAGCCAAGAGAAGTACTGATTCACTCTTATTAGCTTAGGTAGTCACTAAGTTTCCACAGCAAATTATGATTAATAGGAACTTAGCTGTGAAAAACGATAGATTTGTTTATGGCTGAGCTCTACTATTTATATAACAACAATTGTCCATCTCTAAAGGAACGAAAGATGTCTTTTTGTGCATTCTTCCAGACAAATAATAAATTGCAACAGAGGGTATCCCTTCTGCGTATGTCTAAACCCTGCGCTTAAAATGCGTTGGAACCTAAAAAAAAATGTCAGCTCACTGGTTTAACTGTTTTATTGGATTTATCTCTTACGTTGAAGTATCTTACTTTGAAGAGTATGTATTTGATGTAACTACACATTGGGAGTAACAATGGTATCAGATGTTATCGGGCATGAGTTGAATGCTTTATTATTGTTACAGTGATACCTCTCGATACGAAAGATTTTGCTTACGAATTTTTCACCCTGTGAAATGAGATACAAAGAATTTTCCGACTAACATTATGAAAAATGTATCCCACTACGAAACGAGGTACAGTACGAGAGTCCGACCGTCTGCGAGACTGATTTTAAAATTCACTGCGCCAGCCTGTAAACTTGCCACCATCCTCCCACGCTCCCATTGGTTATTTCCCTACTCAGATGCTAGTTACCACCTACCATCATAAGAAGATCCTGCTCTCTTATTGATCAGCATCTGTTGTACTGTATCCCATCATGCATTTAAGCACTGGCATTCCTCTTCTGTTTCAGTTCGGCAGGAGTATTGTATGCATTGACTTTAAGTTTGTGATTTTGCTTTTGTGAATATCTTACTGTATCGTGTTGCAATATTACGTTACTTTATTAGCCATGGGTCCCTAGGAAGTTTCTGATTTGCAGGGAAAGAAGAAGAGGATACTTTCAATGTAGATGAAGATGGAAATAATCAAGAAATACAAGGTTGTTATGTGGTTAAGTGTGATCATGAAGGAATATGGCCGAAATCCGTCTACGATAGGAACAATCCTGAAACAGAAGGAAGCCATCAAAGCAACAACACCTAAGCGTATGACTGTTTTCTCCAGTCGAGATGGAGAGACTGCTGCTTATGTGGATTAAGGACAAGGAAATCGCTGGAGACATGATCACCGAGACGATAATCGGCCAGAAGGCCACCGCCATTTTCGGTGATCTCCTGCGTGCTTAGAACGAAGACGACACAGGAGAATGGACTTCGAAGCAAGCACCCCCAGAGTTCAAGGCTTCTTGGGGATGGTTTGAAAAATTTAAAAGACGGTCTGGCGTTCATTCGGTGGTGCGTCATGGGCAGGTTGCAATCTCGGACACAAAAGCGGCCGAAACATTAGTTAAGACGTTCGACGAGTTGACTGTCCAGGAAGGCCACAGTCCCAAGCAAGTCTTCAACTTCGACTAAACTGGGCTTTTTGGGAAGAAAATGTCTTGTTGGACGTACACCATGCCGGAAGAAAAGGAGGTACCTGGGCATAAGCCTACGAAAGACAGGTTTACCCTTGCACTCTATGCAAATGCTAGTGAGGATTGTGAGGTGAAACCCCTGCTGGGGTATCACTCGGAGACTCCTCAAACCTTCAAGGCCCACAAAGTGCTTAAGGAGAACCTACTGGTGCTTCGCAGGTCAAATGCGAAAGCCAGGGTAACAAGAACTTTGTTCACCGAATGGGTAAATCTTTGTTTAGGCCTGAACGTGAAGAAATATGTGGAAGAGAAGTGCCTAGCCCTGAAATGCCTGCTGGTGTTGGACAAAACCCCTGCTCACCCTCCTGGCCTTGAGGATTTTATCCTAGCTGATTTTTCCTTCATTAAGATTCTCTTATCTTCCACCTACCACCACCCCTCTCCTCCAGCCCATGGACCAGCAAAGGATTTCCAACTTCAAGAAACTCTATACAAAATATCTCTTCAAGATATATTTCGAAATCACTGAGAGCACAAACCCTACCCTTCGGGAATTTTGTAAGGAGCATTTCGATGTTGTGATATGCCTCAAAATCATCGATACAGCTGGGCAGGAGGTTTCAAGGTACACCTTGAACTCTTCATGGAAGAAGCTGTGGCCTGATGCCATCTCCGCATGCTATTTCGAGGGCTTCCACGCAGGCCAAGCTGAAGCCGATGCCGAAAAAGTTGACGATCCTGAACCTGTTGCTCTTTCTGAGGTTGCCGAGATCGTTACACTTGGAACGTCCATGGGTCTGGAAGTCAATGAGAGTGATAGTAATGAGCTCATCAAGGAGCATCAAAGTGAGCTTACGACGACGATCTAAAGAGAGTTGGAGGCCATGCAACTTAGCATCGTTAAGGAACAGTTCTCTAGCGGCGTGGAGGAAGTGGATGACAAACTGACAATGGCAGAAATAAAGGAGAGTCTAGCTGGCTACCATAAAATGGTGGCTCTTGTAGAAAAGAGACACCCTTAAAAACTTGTCATAGGTAGTATTCTTGAGTACATAAATAACTTTTGCCTGTGTCATTATCGGAACATTTTAAGAAGCAGGCAGAAACAAAAGTCCTTGGATAGTTCTTTTAAAAAGAGGTCTTTGGTACTAGTAGGCCAAGAGGAAGCTCAAAGTGATCCAAAAAGAAAGAACCGTGGTAGTGATGAAGAAAATGATGAAATTTAGAAAATAGAAACCGTAAAGTAAAAAAAAAAAAAAAATAGAAAAAGGCAAAAATAATTTTTGGTAAAGTTAAGTGTTAATATTTTCTACCATTTGTTAATGTATTTCCTAAAATTAAGTGTTAATGTTTTCTGCCATTCATTAATCCGTTTTGTAAAGTTAAGTGTATATTTTCTGCCACTTGTTAATGTTTTCTGCAGTTTGTCATCATCCTCTACCGGCGTCACTTCGCTCTCGGACATTGCCTCACTCCAAAGGTATTGTTCCACATTTTTGTTACTATATTTAACATTTATTTTTGCATTGGTTTACTCGTTGCTTTAATTATAAATTTACTTTCCAGATTGTTAACGGATGGGTTATTATTGAATTATCCAAATGGTACTGTTTGATTGAGTTTAGCCTTATCATAAACATTTCATGTGGTGTTTTAATAGGGCCTGGAACGAATTAGGCTATTTACATGTAAAAGGCAACTTACAATGCGAAAAAATCAACCCACTATGGAACCAATTAAATTCGTATTGTGAGGCATTACTGTATTACTACTACTACTACTACTACTACTACTACTACTACTACTACTACTACTACTACTACTACTACTATTATTATTATTATTAGCTAAGCTGCAACTCTAGTTGGAAAAGCAGGATGCTATAAGCCCAAGGACTCCAGCTGGGAAAAATAGCTCGGTGAGTAAAGGAAATAAATAAACTACAAGAGAAGTAATGAACAATTGAAATAACATATTTTAAGAGCAGTACCAACATTAAAATGGATCTTTTATAAATAAACTATGAAAAGAGACTTATGTCAGCTTGTTCATCATAAAAACATTTGCTGCAAGTTTGAATTTTTTAGTTGGTTTTCCGATGAAGTTCCTCATCACAAACATACATTAGCCATTGAAACATCCACCTGTGGTAGAGATGTGCAAAAATTATTAATGCAAATTTCCATTGCTTCAAGAAGGCACAAGATTGTTTGAAAGATATTATTGTGTGATACGCAGTAGTTAAAAGATGTACGTTATTTATCATAATCGAGGAATTTGTCATCTAACTCTAAAATAGTTTTGATGGGAATTATCCATTCATTAATCAGCTCATAATTTACTTAGTAATAAAATAATTAAAATGTGAACCTCAAAAAGAAAATGTCATTACACTGAGCGATTATTTCATGTTTAAATGGATATCAGATGGAACTGAATATTTAAGTAAAACTTTATTAGCTTTGGGCTGTTTATTTAACGAAGCATCATCTTAAACACGCACCCTTTTTTATCTTGATATTTTTAGGGTTGTCGTGGCCTATGTGGTAACGTCTGTGACTGGTGACAGCCAAATTGGGGTTTGAGTCCCGCTCAGACTCGTTAGTTCCTTTGGTCGCTGCAACCTCACTATCCTTGTGAGCTAAGAATGGATGGTTTGGAGTAGCATATAGGTCTATCTGCTGAGTCAACAGCAGCCATTGGCTGGCCCTCCTTGGTCCTAGCTTGGGTGGAGATCGGACTTGGACGCTTGATAGGGCAATGCCACTGCCCCTTGCCTCTGCCATTCATTGGCAGCCTTCAAACCTTTAAAGTGTATAATACTTATCCTTCCAATTGCCATTTTATTTCTGTTTGGTTTATTTTTGGTACTCTATATTGCCTTTCTTTTCCTTCCGTTTCGACTTTTATAATTGTGGAGTTCAGGGTTTAAAAATTCGCGAGCTAATATTAGCTTCTTTATTCTTACAAATGGTTACGAGCAAATAGAAAAATCCATTTGAAGTAGCCATTCATGAAAGAATCTGGCCTTTCTAAAAGTGCCTCCACCCAAAAAGATAGGATTCTTCTTTTATTATTCATATTCAGTTGCCTATTCTTTCTGATCGCGTTTGTCAGAAGCCATGTTAATAAATACCAGGGTTCTTTAGGCATGGGAGTATGGAGCATTCTTATAATGTCACTCTGACCAACACAAGAATTTGAATTTTATAGGGGTTGTGGTGACTTATTGGAAATGTCCCTACCTGGTGATCTCCGGACTCGGGTTCGAGTCCCGCTCAGGCTTGGTAGTTTCATGTAGAGTTTGTAACATCACCATCCTTTTGAGCTTAGGATGTAGGGTTTGGAGAGCCTATAGCTTATAGGTCTATCTGCTGAGTCGTCAGCAGCCATTGTCTGCCCTCCCCCTCCCTTGGTCCTAGCTTGGGTGGTGAGGGAGCTTGAGCATTGTCCTGCTAGCTAGGGCAATATCACTGTCCCTTGCCTCTGTCATTCATGAGTGGCCTTTAAAGCCTTTAAAATTAGGAAATTTGAATTTGTCGGGGCAATTAATGTCCATATTGATACGAGTGGAAGGGGGGGGGGGGGGGGGGGAGCTAGGGGAATTCACGACATGTCTCTCATAGATATGAGACGATCATTTTATTTTCTTCGATGTAGTCAAAATTTTAAAGCTTACCAATTTGTCCATTGAAATTTGCGTTATTAAGAAAAAAAAAACTTATAATTTGATAGTAGAATACGAGTTCAATCTCTCTTATTACGAATCGTATAAATAAACGATTTGTTTATCGTGAGGCTGGAAGATGATTGCTTCATAAATTATTAATCAAGCAAGCACTCATTAGCCAAGTCATTATCCAACTAATATGGTAATCATTAAACTCTGGATTATAAAGAGAGATCACCTTTTGAAGCTTAAATTGAAACCAGAGGGCTTTAAATATTAAAATAAATTTTCGTTTCAAAATGACTGATCATTTGATAGTGATGCTTCCCGGAAATTATAATTTATTTATAGCTTAAGGTTAGAGTTCCCCATCTAGAATATATTTTTGGAGGTTTAATGTGTACTGCCATTATTCTGATAGTGGACGAAATCATGATGAGGGGTAGATGGAAATAATTTGGTCATGTTCTTCGACGAAATCATGATGAGGGGTAGATGGAGATGATTTGGGCATGTTCTTCGCACTCCCCAAAAGAGATTAGTTCACCAAACGTTCAGCTGGGCTCCGCAAGGCACTGTGAAAATTGGAAGACCCAGACCTACATGGCTGAGAACTATGAAACGCGAAGTAGATGATGATGAATGGAGAAGCACTGAATTAAAAGCTCAAGATAGACACGACTAGCGAAATCTAACCTAGGCCATTTGTGTTAATAGGCGTTGGACATGGTGATGACGATGATGAATGTGTACTGAGATTTAACACTGTATTAAATAGTTTTACATTTTAGGTCCTTTATGAGATTCATGAGAACTTCGAAAGTTCAAACTCGCAGCCTATGCTTTTATGTTGAATAGGCTATGTCTCTTTTTTTATAGTTTTTATATGAAAGATAAGTTTTAATGTTGTTACTGTTCTTGAAATATTTTGTTTTAATTGTTCATTACTTCTCATAGAGTTTATCTATTTCCTTATTTCCTTTCCTCACTGGGCTATTTTTCCCTGTTGGAGTCCTTGCTCTTCTAGCATCCTACTTTTCCAACTAGGGTTGTAGCTTAGCTAATAATAATAATAATAATAATAATAATAATAATAATGATGATAGTAATAGTAATAGTAATAATACTACTAATAATAATAATAATACTTGCCGATGTACGTCGATTGTTTTCATTCAAAAGTTCAGCGAATTCATAATATCCACTAACTTTTCAAAACGAAAATAGTGAAATCACCATAACATTCCAATAACCACCATTGGAAATACGAACATGTGACTTAGAAATCTTTTTACAAACTTTCTACAGATGATGCATAGGATTTGCTGCATCTGCTTGTTTAGCAAATACTAGTAGTAGGGGATTTCTGAACTAATAGTAGGGGATTTCTGAACTAGTAGTAGGGGATTTCTGAACTAATAGTAGGGGATTTCTGAACTAATAGTAGGGGATTTCTGAACTAGTAGTAGGGGATTTCTGAACTATTAGTAGAAGCTTGACTCGTAATTTAGTGTATTTTTTATCGTTATAATAACATGAGTGTTTACCTTCAATAATTATTTGCATATTATTATTATTATTATTATTATTACTAGCCCAGCTACAACCTTAGTTGGAAAAGCAAGATGCTATAAGCTCAAGGACTCCAATAGGGAAAAATAGCCCAGTGAAGAAAGGAAATAAGGAAATAAATAAATGATGAGAATAAATTAACGATATATCATTCTAAAAACAGTAACAGCGTCAAAACAGATGTGTCCTGTATAAACTATTGACAATGTCAAAAACAGATATGTCTTCTATAAACAATAAAAAGACTCATGTCAGCCTGGTCAACATAAAAACATTTGCTCCAACTTTGAACTTTTGAAGTTCTACTGATTCAACTACTCGATTAGGAAGATGTTTAGCTATGTGAATGGTATCATAACATTGTATAATTAATACATAAGTTTCATTGTGAAAGAATGACACACTAATATATTAGCACTACACATTCTTGTGTTACATTACATATTTTTTTTTTATTAGGAAATACGCATTTACAATAACAATTGTTAATATATATACATCATATTATATTTACATGAAAATTTTTTTTTAACAGAGGTATACTGTATTTGAGATTCAATTTATACATCTATACTGAAAACAGAGGAACTTACAAGCAGTAATTTGGATTTATTTTAAAAGGAAAATGGCCCCTTTAAGAGAAACGTTATGATAGGAGTATTTATTTATTGCATAGAACATTTGTGACCCGTCTTAAATCTTTTCCCATTTATTGTGGTGATGGAGTTAGATTAAATCAAACTACTTTGTATATACAATTTTCATAGTGGTTCATTTGAATTGTTCGGGATATTCTCAATATTTTAGCATACGCCAAACATCCTGGTAAAATTTATGTAGTTTTTCCCCTTAAAAAAAAGTTGGGTCTCAGAATCCTTTGATATATTTGTTCTGCCTCTCTTTTCATTTCTCTCTTTTTCATCTTATATTTACTTCCCTTCCTATGTCATTACTGGGTTCTTTAAAACATTTTCCTCTCGATTTTCTTTTGACGAGGGCTGCATTCAGTATCACACTTTTTAATTGCTCTCACGTTCTGTTTTTATATAAATGTAAACAATGGGTTTCCCGAAGAGCGTTTTCATACTGGTTTTTTACCTCCTTTGGTACTATAATTCGACTTTATATTTTATCAGTTGTAGAAGTTGATCTCTCAGATTTTCCGACGCTTAAAATTTACCATTTGCTTTACACATTATCTTGTCTTCTTATCGTTATCTGTTTGTTAAATGTTTTTTTAGTGTTTTTTCCAATTCATCTCTCTTTGGAAGATATTGTTCCCATCATAAATCGCTTCACTTTTTGTCTAATACTCTTATCATTTATATTATTCTATTGTTATATTGTTTATATTGAATTATGGGATGTTCCCTCTTGTTTTAGGTATCCATTAATTAAATTGGGCCAATTCTTTATATTTTCGTACTGGCTTTTTCTATTCACACAACATTGCAATTCTCAGTCCCTCATTGCTGTTATTATTATTATTATTATTATTATTATTATTATTATTATTATTAGCTAAGCTACAACCCTAGCTGGACAAGAAAGAAAGACGCTATGAGCCCAAGGGCTCCAACAGGAAAAATAGCCCAGTGAGGAAAGGAAATAAGGATATAAATAAACTACGAGAGAAGCAGTGAATAATCAGAATAAAATATTTTAAGAACAGCAACATTAAATTAGATTTTTCACATATGAACTATAAAATCTTAAAAAAAAGAGAGAAATGAGGTAAAATTGTGTTACCTGAACGTGAACAGAACAATTACCAGGGAATATAACAGAACCAAGGAACCTTAAACGTCTAGTATCAAGCGTGTACTCAAAACATGTGAGAACAAGACAAGTAAAACTTCCAATTGTAAATACATTATAGGTAGAATAAAAAATTATCTAAGTATAAATACTATGATGTATATATGTTATAAACTGTATGATTGTAAATATGTATTTCATAATAAAAGATTGAAAAAAAGAACAAGATTCAGACACTTCTTCGTACTTTCTCTGATTAAGGAATCTCTCGTCCTCTATTATGTTTCTTTTGACTTCGGGTCCACCGCCTTGCCTATGCATGTCTCGCTCTATAATTATCCACGTCAAGAGATAAACTAATTACAGGGCTAAGGTTATTAAGTATGCTAATGATGTACGAGTATCCAAAACAAAAATGGTGCTGGAAGGGTCTTTCCTTCTTTTGAGGAGCTTTGCCCCTCGGTAGAAATCTCCCTCAGACTGCTAGTAATATCTTCCTTTCTCTTCCTTTCTCCATTCTGACTAATAGTTAAATTACCTGCTTTCACTGGAAGTTACTTTGCTGATTTCGTTGTGTTTCTTATTCATTGATCTTATCCAGTTGCTTTTATTTTTGTCTTTCCGGAGCCATTTGTTACTGGATCATCATATATAGCTGACTTTAAAGTATATTAATCTCATAACATTATCATCCTTATTGTAATAATTTTCAAGCTATATAGACAATATTCCTTTTTATATGTTTGGTATGAGATTGAGATTGATAGATTTTTTTCTCGATCTCGTTTCAAACATATAAAAAGGAATATTGTTTATATAGTTTAAAGATTATTAAAGTATTGATGATGAACTAGTAATAGACTACCTTGGAGGGAAGTAGTCCGCCGTCTTAAAAGAAAAAAAAAAGAAAAAAAAATATCCTTTCAAGTCTACACCTCCATAAGCATTAAGATCCAACAACAGTTTTAATTTCAAAACACCAAAATGCTAAACTAGTCAATTTAGCCTCTTGAAGACGTGAATGAGGAAATACGATTTTCTCATTACTCTGCCTGTATTGTCAAACACATCAGTCTGAAGGTTTACCTTTTCCTTTGGACAATGGGTGACAGAGTCATTTGGTTTTAAGTAAAGGAGGAACGGTTAAGTCTACACCAAAGAGTGCGGATTTTAGGGTAACCCACCATTTATGTAACTGTGTTGTACCAGAAAGGGTTCCTTTAATCGATTTTATTCGTTTTTTGTTGCAGCATAATTTCTGAGCAACAACTCTTAGCCTGTTATAGTTATTCCAAGTCAGATCTGATATGTTACCTTTCCCAAAGGTGATAAGCCTCTTCTTTCTCAAAATAGGAGCGTCTACAATCCTTATTGAACCAGAATTAGTTCCTTAATCTCTATTTTAGCACACGAGAAGTAAGTAGGAGTAGATTGGCGATCTCATATCTCCAAAACTTTGAAGAGGTAATTAGTTTTACCAAAGATCTCGTATTATGGCTCATTTTTTCCTCGTTGTTCTTTGTTTATTTGTCTTCAATTTTGCTTTCCAGTTTAGCGTAGCGACTTATGATGCCAGTTCAAACTCCTAATCCATCGGTAAATTATCCCTTATTTTCTCCAGCCTTTCATTTTATATCGAAAGGTAATGGAGAGGATTCATTAAAAGCAGTTAAATACAATAAAGAAATATGTCTTTACAAAATCAAATCAAACAAAACTATTCGTTAACAATAACCGCATAAACCCATTTCTATTGGCGAATCATTCTTCCATGACCTTATTTATTGTGACGCTGTCTAACTATATGCTGTTGCTGATCTTAAAATATTTTATAGTTGTTCTTTACTTATCGTATAGTTCATATATTTCCTTATTTCCTTTCTTCACTGGTTTATTTTTCCCTGTTGGAGCCCTTGGGCTTACAGCATCCTGCTTTTCCAACTAGGGTTGTAGCATAGCTAATAATAATAATAATAATAATAATAATAATAATAACAATAATAATAATAATAATAATAATAATAATAATAATAATAATAATAATAGTAATAATAATAATAACAATAATAATAATAATAATAATAATAATAATAGTAATAATAATAATAATAATAATAATGAGGATGATGATCATGATGTGATCAGAAAAATGATAATAATAATAGTAATAATGATGATAATTAACAATAATTAATATTATAATAATGAAGATAATTAACAATAATTAATAATATAATAATGATGATAATTAACAATAATTAATAATATAGTAATGATGATAATTAACAATAATTAATAATATAATAATGATTATTATTATTATCATTATTATTATTATTTTTTTTTATTATAATAATTATCAAGAGTTCTATAACCCGAAAACGAATTCTGAGAATTTAACTCGCCGATATTTACTATGTATTGGGTACAAGAATGCAATCTTTCAAGCAAAATCGACTTCCAGTCCGACGCTAACTGGCTTTCTGATGCGCTTCTGTTTCAGTCGGGAAACCAAATCCGTCAGGATATGCACTACTGCTTTCTACAAATGTTTTATTTCTGCTTGCTTGGAGACTCCCTTTATTATTATTATTATTATTATTATTATTATTATTATTATTATTATTATCATAATCATTATTGTTATTTTCATTATTATTTTTATTATTATCATTATTATTATTATTAATATTATTATTCTTATTATTCTTATTATTCTTATTTTCATTATTATTATTATTATTATTATTCTTATTATTAATATTATTCTTATTATTGTTATTTTTATTATTATTATTATTATCATTATTATTATTATTATTATTATTATTATTATTATTATTATTATTACTTGCTAAGCCAAACCCCTAGTTGGAAAAGCAGGATGCTATAAGCCCAGGGGCCCCAATAAGGAAAATAGCCCAGTCAGGAAAGGAAACAAGGAAAATTGGCTGAATAAGATAGATAATCATTCCTTTTATATCTACTTCCATCTTTATTATAAACGATGTCTGGACAAGAAGGTATTTCATTATATGAAACCGAAAGAAATTGGACAACTTCAAAACTGAAGTTCAATGGCAAACGCTTTTTATTACTTATGTAAATAATCGAATAATGAATTATGTATCATCTGGCTGTGGGATAATTGCTTTATAAATGATTCATTAGGCCAGCATTCATTAGCCAACTCATTATTCACCTAATATGCGAATCATTAAATTTTGAAGCCTAAAAAGAGATCATCATTTGATGCTTAAACGGAAATCGGAGAGCGTTAAATATTAAAATATAACTTAATTACGGGAATCCCCCGATCGTTTCACAGTGATGTCACCCTGAAACTTGATATTTATCGTCGTCATAAATTTTTATGTGAGAGAGAGAGAGAGAGAGAGAGAGAGAGAGAGAGAGAGAGAGAGAGAGAGAGAGAGAGAGAGAGAGAGAGAGAGAGAGAGAGAGAGAGAGAGAGAGAATTTCGGTCATAGGCCAATTTCCCCCTCTGTGCATTCATTACTAAATATATACAGTGCATAGTTTAGTCTACAGTATATCTTTTTATATAGGTTAGAAGGATTTCTTCATAGTATATGCAGACCTTTTGATGTACTTGATCCTTAAGGAAAACTGCAGTGTGAATCTGGGGTTTATCAGACACTAGAATTGACCAGAATAGATTTTAAGGTTTCATGTGTCGTTTCAGTCATGCCTTTATTAAATCAATTACACATTACTTTTGAAATTACACTCGAAAAGCATCGTAATTTAGTCCCTCTTGAGTGGCGTTGTCAAAAAAGTAAAGTTTTGCAATCCTATAGATTTTATACAAATAGTATACCCGAGCCGTCAAAAATGACGTCTAAATATTTAGATAGATATGCACCCACACGCACCCAAAGATTTAACCCTTCCCACCCCCTCCCCTCTTCTAACTACACCCGGCTGGCTTTGCGATTTGTGGGAGTATGGTTTGCGAGCGTATCCTTCACCAGGGTATAACTACTCCTTCGTCCCCTGAGCGAGACAGGAAATATATATATATATATATATATATATATATATATATATATATATATATATATATATATATATATATATATATATATATATATATATACAGTACGCTTATACATATATACATATATAAAGTAATACCTCGGTTCTCGACATAATTCGTTCAGGAATTGTGGTTGAGGACCAATTTGTTCGAAAACCAAAACAATTTTTCCCATAAGACATAATGTAAACTAGATTAATTCATTCCAAAGCATCAGATTAATGTTCACATTCTAAAACAAAATATTGTACTAATATTTAAAAGCGTTTATATAAACTATTAAAACTAAATAGATAAAGTAAATGCAAACCCTTTTTTGTATCATTTGCTCACCTTTTCAACTCCAGTGTGATGGCATACGGGAATGGATGTGGAGGAAGTAAGGGGAAGGGTTACTGCTTTAAAGGGGAGTCCACTTCCATAAAAGCAGTGGTTAACGTGCTTTCGGGAGTTATTTCCCTTCTCAAACTTTTGAACAGGTGACTCAATGTCTGCAGTTGCTTTTCGTTTTCTTTAATTAGAAATCGATCCATCGAAAACTGTTTTTTCCTTTACGCTATTTTTTGAAGCGAGACATAAAACACTCATTAAAAATGTTAACGGAACAATTTGCTACCACTGTATCCATGCGATATTCTCAACAAAAAGCTACAGTTCACCCCGTTTTGCACACATTTCATTGATTAAGGCACTGACTCTCCTACCTCCCTTCATCATCTTCTGATGAAAGTTCTTCCATATCCTTCTGCTGCTGCTGTTGTCGCTGGTTAACTCAGTAGAGTGTCCTTCCACAAGCTCATCGATGTCTCCTTTTTTCGACCATGTCCCAAAAGTTTTCCCCATGATTAAAATGTCGTCAATGACAGCAATTTCTTCGACTGAAGAAACTGATTCATACTGAAAGCCCTCAAAATCTCTTTCTGGCACAGATGCTGACCAAAGTTTTGCCCTGGCCGAATTTAATTTTATGGTACGTTATGTCACTCCATGCACTGTCGATGAGATTCACACAGCTCAAGATGCGAAGTGTTCTTTCCAAAATTCTCTTTTGAGTGTTAGCTATGTGTCATTTGTCACTTTGAAACACTTCCGAAAAAGGACTTTAGTGTACAGTATTTAAAATTTGAAATGACTTTTTAGTCCATGGGCTGAAGAATTGACGTCCTATTTGACGGCAGGAATTTAACTTTGATGAAACTGAATTCATCAACTAAAATCATCCTCTAGAACTGGGGGGTGAGCAGGAGCATTGTTTATGATTAGAAGGCATTATATTGGCAACTTTTTTGCCATAAGGTATTCTTTCACTTTGTGGGGCAAATACTTGTATACTCACTCATTGAAAAATTGTCGGATCACCACATAACAGGCAATGATTATGTTCTTTTTGAAGATTCGGGGGTTGTCTGAATGATAGACAAGCAAAGATTTTATTTTACAATCACCGCTAGCTTTTGCACGCAACAAAAGAGTAAGCGTATCCTTCATGGGCTTGTGCCCGGGCAGTGATTCTTCCTCATTTGTTATGTACGAACTGGCCGGCATTTTTTTCCAGAATAACCCAGTCTCATCATAATTGCCAATCTGTTGAGGAAGAAACTGTTCTTCTTCTATATAAGCATTAAATTCTTTAACAAAGTATTCAGCAGCAGCTTTGTTCGAACTTCCTGCCTTGCATTGTCTTGTTACACAATGCACGCTAGTTCTGTGTTTTAATTTTTCGAACCAACCTCGGCTGGCTTTGAATGTACATGTTTTACTTTTGGCACTTGTACTAGGCATTTTTTTTTCTAGGTCACTGTAAATTTGTAAGGTCTTTTCATAAATTAGAGATTACTAATACTATCACCGGCTTTTCCTTGATGAATATAGCAGCTTTTCCATTTCCTCCATTACCTATGACCTTTGCTTCGTTATCAGGGTCACACCTATTGCAGCATTAGCAGCTTTTATCACGTCTTTATTCTTGAGGAAAGTCGAAATAGTTGATTTTGGAATGCTGTACTGCACAGCGATATACGAAACACGAACACCATTTTCAAATTTGGCAATTATTTCCTTTTTTAGTTGAATTGTTGTTCCCACTGTCTTCCTCTTCTCTTTCTGTTTCACTTCTGGCTTTCTTTGAACCTATCATGAACGGCTATAGTTAAAAAAACAAAAAAATTCAGAGTTGGTGCAATTTAAAACACAACAGATCACGTGAGTCTTCCATTGATAGCAAGCTGGCTCAAACTGATGCCGTGAAGTTGGTGGGGAACGCTGTTCGGCCCGAAAATTTGGTCGAATACCGATTTGTTAGAGTTGTGAGTTGTTTGAATACTGAGATGCCACTGTATATATATATGTATATATATTATATATATATGTGTGTGTATGTATGAATGTATATATATATATATATATATATATATATATATATATATATACTTTATATATATATATATACTTTATATATATATATATATATATATATATATATATATATATATATATATATATACACACACTGTATATAGTCAGACACTTACTCTTTATTAATGTCAATAGGGGAGATGGTCCCTTTTTTTATCAGTTTCTTCCTATCACTTTCTAGGATGTGGAATAATATTCTTCTGTTGTATTTTGTTATTTCTTAATAAACTGACTCCTTTCAAGAGCAGTTTTTGCGATTAGTTTACAAAACTAACCTCGTTAACTTATAGCCTTATCAAACTACTCGAACTTGGGTTGGACATCCATGGCCTTCACTGTTTCTAAATCTCTTTTTGTTTATCTCCAGATGTCTGCTCATGTTCTTGGTCGCGCTGTAGTTGATTTTGTTCAGGTATCTCCCCTGTGTAATGAAGAGCAATTGTCTGGCTATATATATATATATGTATATATATATATATATATATATATATATATATATATATATATATATATATTATATATATATTATATATTATATATAAACATATATATATATATATATATATATATATATATATATATATATATATATCTTCTCGATCACGCACAGTGGCATTGCCAGACGTATAACTACTCGGTCTCTCCCCGTCCCTTGGTTAAGGGAAAGGGAGTAGTCTTACCGTGGTGAGAGGATTGTATTTAGGAATGGCAGAGGTGTTGGGAAAGGTTCAATCTGTTTGTGCTTGCATATCTTATCTAAATATGTAATCGTCATTTTTGATGGGCCTTATGTACTATAGTCCATTTCTTTTAGCGAGACATATTTGCACCGGCTTGTAGCGGTGCCCTTTTAGCTCGGAAAAGATTCCAGATCGCTGATTGGTTGGACAAGATAATTCTAACCAATCAGCGACCAGGAAACTTTTCCGAGCTAAAAGGGCACCGTTGCGAGTCGGTGCAAATATGACTCGCTAAAAGAAATGGACTATAGTTAGCATTAAGAATCTCCTTCGTTATGAGATTAAAATTAATATCAATGATAAAAGTTTTGAATAAGAAAGATTTATATATACCATGAATGCTTGAAGGAAGGAAGCTTGATATTATTCCAGAATTTTAGCATAAACGCTCACTATCCTATGAAGGCAAAGTTTACTAGAAAAGAAAAATGAATGAAAGTCAAATATATTTGCCTTTGGCTTTTAGTTACCACTATTGAATACTTAACACTTGAACTTATAACAATCTGTAAGGTCGTGAATTTGGGCTAGTGTAGTGAAAAGATGTACAAATGAGAATTTTGTTTTTAGTATATTACAGTGTGTAATTATAACAGAATTGGGTTTGATCAGTTGAAAAGAAGGACGCTGGTGACTGGTACAATACATGAACATAGGCCTATGCTACCCGGGTCTAAGCGATGTCAGGCAGGGCAGCCGATCGGGACTATGGTATACCCCAAAGCCAAAGCACAGGCCTTCAAAAGGAAGGCAACCGTGCTTACCCCTCCCCCCCAAAAAAAAATACACACCTCAATAGAAGAACAAGTTGAAAAGTTACAAGAGGGTAATTTTTTTGTATGTACTCTTCACATTATAACAAGAACCAACTTCTTGTTAAATTACTATCACTTATATTGTGATTTTCTTTTCATACAAAATCTATTTTTTATTTTGATCATTCTCCGGTATTTTCTTATTATTGAATTTTTCCAATACCTTTAGTCATCTTGTTTAAAATGGACCGTCACTTTGAATCTTGTACATGACTAGATATATATGGAGTCGTTTCAGTTACATTTTGTTTTACGAATTCTTTTCCAAATTTCTCTTTTGCTTTCCCTTCCTCCATCTTGCACGTTTCACGGATTTCTTTCCCCTCCTTTATCATGTACTAGTCTCTCACAGTTTCCATTCAAATGTCCCTTGCTAATGACTGCATCCAGTGTCACACTTTTTAATTGCTCCCTCTTTTCTGAAAGGAAAAGATCTCTTTGAAACATTTACATACCTTTTTTTATAGATTCTTTTGCTCATATTTTTTTTTCTCAAGTCTAGAATTTTTCTGGCTATTTTGGCGTTATTTTTTTATTATTACTATTGTTATTTTCTTTGTTTTGTAACGATATCTACTGTTATCAATTACATATATATATGATATATGTATATGTATACATAAACATATACATATACATATACACATACACACACACACACACACACACATATATATATATATATATATATATATATATATATATATAGTATATATATATATATATAGAATCCGATATTAAAATGCAGTTGTGGTTGATTTTTACGCAAACATTTTGTGCATATCTTATATATATAAATATATATATATATATATATATATATATATAAATATATATGTATACATATGTATATATACATATATATACTTATATATATGTATATATATATATTTATATATATATATATATATATATATATATATGTATATATATATGTATATATATATAATAATCCTACTTTGATCACAAGTGTTTCTACTAGTATTTTAATGGTAAAGGACCTCAGTTAGTCACAGTTTTCTATACATCTATTAGTTTTTGTACTGTATCATTCTATTAGGCTTTTAATGTTTTTTTTTAATACAAAAGCATTTAAAGCAAAAATTATAAGATCAAAGTAATTTGACATCGCCGTACTCTCTTCATATTTTCATCCTATCCAGTCTCCTATTTCTTAATGAAAATGTCGCGATGCGATTGAACTAAGTTTTTTTTCTGAAAAATTATCACGAAAGCTAACAATTAGCTATGAAACTTTGTTGAAGGAAAAGATATACCCAGAAGTATGTTTAAACAAACCTGTGAAATTCCTCTTTCTCTCTTTCCTGTGATTAGCGAATCTTTTGGCCACAATTAAGTTTATTCAAGCGTTGTGTCCACCTCCTTGCGTATGTATGACTTGGCTCTGTAATTAGCTACGTCAAGAGGTAAACCAATTACAGGGATGGGGAATTATATATGCTAATGTCCTATGAGTAGCCAAAACAAGAATCTTTCCCTGATGGGGGAATCCTCATTAGGAGATTCTCAGTCTTTAAGAATAGATTTTCATCATGTTCTTAACAAGGTCTGCTTTCCTGCGTCCTTATGGAGTCTCATAATATTCCGACGGTCTCTGAAAATTATATATTAGATGGTTTTCTTATTAGTTCTGTATTTGTCACTTGCCCTACCTTTTATTACTAGTGTATGCGACCCATAAAAACTGCTAGATATTTAGATATGCACACATACAGTTACCTCTCACCAAGGTATGACTACTCCCTCTCCCCTCCTACCTGAGGGACGACGAAAGCTAAGCGTGACCGGAAAGAAATATGTATATATATATACATATATATTTATATATATATATATATATTTATACATATATATATATATATATATATATATATATATATATATATATATATATATATATATGTATATATATATATATATATATATATATATATATATATATATATATATATATATGTATATATATATATAATATAGCCTGACACTTTTTCTTTATTGTATAGGTCAGATATAGTTTACTGGAATAATGTGCACGGTGATATCATGCCAGATATTCTTGTATGATATCAAACTGATTATTAAACATGGGAGATAAAGCCATTACGAATGTATCATCAAGTTGATGTTTATTTTCTATGTTATAATTCATATAACATGAGATTCATTACAGGGTAAAATTAATTACAAGGTTTATTCATCTCTCTACTAGATTAGTTTTAACTTTCATCACCTCGCACTATGTAATAGAGTTCAGCTGTAATTTGTAATGATATTCTTTCCATTTAATCCTTGTGTTAGTCATTGCAATTTTGAATGACATCTATTTGAAAAAAAATATTTCCTCAGATTTATCTCTCGTACCTTAAGAGACTATGAAAGGTAATAACTGGAAATTAGGCGTACCTAGAAAGACGCGAAGACTGACTATAGTCCATTTCTTTTAGCGAGTCATATTTGCACCGACTCGCAACGGTGCCCTTGTAGCTCGGAAAAGTTTCCTGGTCGCTGATTGGTTAGAATTATCTTGTCCAACCAATCATCGATCCGGAAACTTTTCCGAGCTAAAATGGCACCGCTGCGAGTCGGTGCAAATATGACTCGCTAAAAGAAATGGACTATAGTCCTGTGTAGACTTATTCAGCTTTTTGTTTTTAATCTGAATTATGGTAAGATTGGCTTTTTCATAAATATGAATTATTTAGAACTTTTCCTGAGTGACTTACAGCCAAAAGTTGTTTTGACCATCTCCCCTATATAATTAAGAGCAAGTCTCTCTCTCTCTCTCTCTCTCTCTCTCTCCCTCTCTCTCTCTCTCTCTCTCTCCCTCTCTCTCTCGATATATATATATATATATATATATATATATATATATATATATATATATTTATATATATATATATATATATATATTTATATATATATATATATATATATATATATATATATATATATATATATATATATATATATATATATATATATATATATATATATATATATATATATATATATATATATATATATATATATATATATATATATATATATATAAGTAAAGAATCGTGTATTATTTACACTTCTTCAGGGTATGAAGAAGTGTATGTAATACACGAAAGCGCTTGGTCCTTGACGTAACTGTGTCTTGTGGATTGTTTACTTGTTTATATATATATATATATATATATATATATATATATATATATATATATATATATATATATATATATCGTCGTCGTCGGCGCCCACTCGTGTCCGAGTATTGGGTTCTGTCGTTAGCCATCAGCCTTCTATCTGTGGGGTGGGTGCTTATGCCTGATGTGGCTGTTAAGTCCTAGTCTGTGGTGGAAGAGTCGCGGACAGTGTTCACAAGGGAGGGTAGGTGGTGGGCGGGGCTGTTCTAATCGCTCTCTCCTTCTTCTCCTCCTAGCCTCCTCATTTTGTCTCCTCCTCTCCTCGAAGTCCACGGTGCCATGGTGTACTGTACTCCTCCAGGTTTTCCTGTCCCTGGCTGTTTCTTCCCATGAGGAAGGATCGATGTCAGTTAGAGCCAGGGTGCGCTTTAGTTGATCTTTATAGCGCATTTTCGGGGCTCCTCGTGGTCTGGTGCCCTGGGTCAGTTCTCCGTAGAATATTTTCTTTGGGAGCCTAGATGGATCCATCCTATGCACGTGTCCTATCCAGCGGAGGCGGTGGTGGATGATGGTGGCCTCCACGCTGGACAGCGAGGCACGTTCTAAGACTTCAATGTTGGTGGTGTGGTTCTCCCAGGGGATTTTCAAGATCTGCCTCAGTTTCATTTGTTGGAAGCGTTCTAGGTTTTTAAGATCGTTACTATATAGCGTCCATGTTTCACATGCATACAGGAGCGTGGAGAGGACTACTGCCCTGAACACCATTATTTTGGTGGTCATTGTCAGTGCGTGGTTGTTAAATACGCGGCGGTTGAGTCGGCCAAAGGCGGAGTGGGCTGCCCTGATCCTGTTCTCCACGTCCTTTTTGCTTGTGGGAGCTGATGTTAGGATGCTCCCTGGGTAGGAGAACTGTTCCACCTGTTCTAACGGTTGGTCATTCACTGTGGTATTGAAGTTGTGGAGCATCAGTCCTGGTGGATGTTGGACGAGGGTCTTGGTTTTGTCTGAGTTGACTTGCATCCCAAAACGTTCGTAGGCAGAGTTGTATGCATCAGCTAACGACTGCAGGTCCTCTGCCGTCTGACCTGGGGTGGCATTGTCGTCAGCATACTGCAGTTCTCGCACTGCACACAAGGTGGTCTTGGTTCTGGCGCGGAGTCTAGCGAGGTTGAAAGCGCCTCCATCCATGCGGAAACGTAGGTCGACTGAGGGTGTGTCTGGGGGAATCTCGTTGAGCATTGCTGCGGTGTATAGCGAGAAACACGTCGGGGCCAGAACACAGCCCTGCTTCAGGCCGCCGTTGATGGGGAATGGGTCTGAAAGAGAGTTCTGGTGGCAGACTCTCCCAACCATTCCGTCATGGAGGGCACGCACCAGCTTGAAAAAATCGGGGTGGGCAGCCATATCTTTTGAGGACAGCCCACATGGCAGGTCGAGGTACTTTGTCGAAGGCCTTTTTCAAATCCCAGAAGATGAACATTATGGGCTGTTATTGTTCGAGGCTCTTCTCTTGTAGTTGTCGCGCACAGAAGATCATGTCTATGGTCCCGCGGGAAGGTCGAAAGCCGCACTGGGACTCAGGCAGGACGTCTTCTGCGAGAATAAGGAGGCGGTCAAGGAGAATCCGAGCGAAAATCTTATTCGCGATGCTTAGTAGTGATATTCCCCGGTAGTTGTTACAGTTCTCCCTGTCTCCCTTCTTGAAGATGGTAGTGATGTTTGCATCGCGGAAGTCACTGGGGGGGGGGGGGGTCTTGGTCTCCCATATTTTCAGTATAAGGAGCATCAAACGGTTCCTCAAGCCGCCGGGGCCACCATGAGTGAGGAGCTCCAACAGGATGTTGTCTGGCCCTGGGGCTTTGCCGGGCTTCATGCGCTGCAGGGCCTTGTTGAAGTCATGGATGGAGGGTGGTAGTGCCATCCAGTGACGGACGGGATGCTGCGGGGTCATTCGCAGGAGATCGTCTGGGGTGTCTGCTTGGTCATTGAGGAGGTTCTCAAAGTGAGACCTCCACCTGGCCAGGATGCCCTCGCTGTCGGTGATGGTCGTGGCCCCATCCGCGTCCTTCAGGCTGCCCACTGATGACCGTGTGGGACCGAATATTTCTTTTGTTGCTGCATAGAAGCTGCGCAGGTCACGTTGGTCAGCGAAACTCTGTATTTCTGCAGCTTTTCTTTGCCACCAGGTGTTCTGGGCTTCACGGATACCTCTTTGGCAACCAGCTTCAGCCACCTTGTGAGCACATTTGTTAGCTGCTGTTGGTTGGTTTTCCAAAGTCAGGCGTGCATGTCGTTTGGTTTCAATGAGAAGAGAGATGGTAGCATCATTCTCATCAAACCAATCCTGCCGTTTCTTGGTGGTGAAGCCTAGTGTTTCCTCCGCAGCACGGGCCATGGCGTTTCTGAGGGTGGTCCAGTGGTGCTCGACAGTGGCCTGACCCACAGGGTCTGCGAGGTATTGTTCGCAGGCCTCCTTGTAGTTCTGTGCCACCTGTGGGTTGCGGAGCTTACTACAATCAAAGCGTTGGTGTGGTACGCTGTCAGGTGCCCTTCTGGGTGGTCGTAGGGTCGTCACGGAGAGTCGGGAGATGAGGAGTCTGTGGTCCGTCCAGCAGTCGTCCGCTCCGGGCATGGATCGGGTGATGCGGACGTCTCCTCGGTCTCTGGCTCTGGTCAGGACGTAGTCCAGGGTGTGCCAGTGTTTAGACCGTGGGTGTCTCCATGTGGTCTTTTGTCGCTTTGGTAACTGGAAGATGGTGTTGGTTACCACAAGTTGGTGTTCTGCACACAGACCCAGTAGGAGTTGGCCATTGGCGTTGCAATTTGCCTACTCGGGCATTAAAGTCGCCAAGCACAACGAGCTTGTCATTGGCGGGCACTGCCTGGATGGTGCGGTCGAGCTGGGTGTAGAAGGCAGCTTTGTTATCATCGGTTGAGGTCATAGTCGGGGCGTAGACAGAGATCAGGGTGAGATGTCTGTCCCGCGTGATGGGGATGCGGACAGTCATCAGGCGCTCACTGATGGCCTTGGGAGCGAGGTTGTGCTGCTGCACTAGCTGGGAACGGATGGCGAAGCCGACACCGTGGATGCGAGGCTCCTCTAGGGCCTTGCCTTTCCAGAAGATGGTGTAGCCTGTTCCAGCTTCCCTGATGTTGCCCTCTTCGGGTAGTCTGGTCTCGCTAAGAGCCGCCACATCAACATTGAAGAGGGCTAGCTCCTTGCAGACGAGGGCTGTATGTCGTTCCGGGCGGTTGGTGTTCGTCACGTCTTGGAGGGTGCGGATGTTCCACGCACCTAAGGTTAATATTTTTTTCTTGTTATTTCGACCGCATTAGTGGGATGTCCGCCAGCCGCGGTGAGCTGACCAGACGGGTTTGCCGTGTCCGATGTTTACCCCACCTTTTCTAGGGGCCTCCCCATGTGGGGTGGGCTGCGGTGTCCTCAATAGGCCAGCCCAGTCACGGGTCCAGCTGCTGAACTCTGGTATCACGGCACCGTCACCAGAGAGCGACTGAATCTTAGACTTGCCGCCTGAGTGCAGTCGTGGGCTAAGGGCTTCCAGCTATCCAAGCCTGCCCCCTTCACCCACAGTGCTGTCGCCTCAGGACTTGCTGGTGGTGGTGATGATGATGATGGTGAGAAAGAGATGAAGAAGGGTGGAGGAAACGACAGAATGCCAGTAGCTAGGTATATTGTTTTGGGTGGTCGTGGCTTTGCAATGGCCACGCACACACACTTGGCCCACATCATTTTCACCGCGGCTCAAGACATATGAGACAGGCGGCTTCTCCGATGTTGGTTGCATCGGGCTGCCGGGTTCTTGTTATGTCAAGGCCCGCCTTGTTGCCTGCCCGACAGGCATTGCCCTCTTCCGCCGGTGCTGGGAAGCTCCGCCGTTGGGGTCTTGTTTGGTTTGATTTTGGAGTTTTCCTTCTCCTAGCCTTTGCCTATCTTAAATTAAAGGAGAAGGCCTATAGGGGTCCAGTCTTGGTCTGGTCTCTCAGAACTGGCCTTAGCGGTATGGTTGAGCCTGCCAGGGTGGATAAACTACCCCTCCGCCATTGCCCAGCCCATCATTGGGACACTCAAGCCCCTCTACTGCAGCAAAGTGCTGGACCTTCAGAGGGGATATATATATATACATACAGTATATACATACATACATACTCATATTATATCTCCGGTCACGGTAACCGGTATTTCCAAACGTATGAGTACTTTGGTAAGGTTATTATTTTACCATTTTCCTCACGGCAGAATTATGACGCGGAAATTACGCCATACTGAAGTGCATGTCAAATTAAATCGAGTGGGTCGAAAGTGTGTTCCAGTTTGTATGAAAATACTGTAAGACTAATTTTTTCCCTTTTCCTTTTTGGCCAGTCATTTCTTCCAGGTCTTTGCTCTTCCCAAAAATCTTTGAACGCCACTGAATTTCTAAAAAAAAATCTATTGATTCCTTATTGGCCTCTTCAGAATATTGAGGCTGATTTTTCATATTTGTTCCCAGTACTACCTATATCTGTATGATATTAAAATTGATTTATTTTATCACAGAATTATTTTCCTTATTTTCTTTAAATAAAAATTTTCCATATGTTAACATCCGTCAAAAAAAAAAATGCAATTTCTTTTACAAATAGAATTGGCGTTCATGCATTCTTATGTTTTCCTACTATTAAAATATAGAATTTTAGGTATTTTTAATCAATATTGGTGAATGTTAATACTATATAAGAAAAATAACTTACATGGGCTTTCATTCAAATTCTAATTTTTTTATGGTTAATTGTAGTTTGTAAATATTGGAAGCTAAATATTGTCTTTTTAATTAAATATCGTTTTGTGTTGATTGATTTTCTCCGTATTTTGACCTTGCAGTCAAACACACCTCGGAAATAGAGAAAAGGAAAAGAATTATCGTGCGAAAATCAAGGAGTCGTCGTCTTCTTCTTCTTCTTTTCTTTCTTCTTCTTCTTCTTCTTCTTCTTCCTCAGCCTGGGAGGTTTTTACAACTTAATCAAGCTTCAACTGAAGTCCTAAAGCAATTGTTTTCACCTGGAGTTCTTGGATGGGATTATTTGGAGAGTCTGGAGTTCGTATTATGTATGTCTGATTTATAATCCAATTCACCTTTAAGCGGACTTTGAAAATTCCTGTGTGAATAATTTTTCACCCGTAAAATTTCGATGTTTTTTTCCGGTGTCTACCGTTTATTTTATTGGCTTAATATTGTACGCGACCCGTCAAAAATGCTTGCTAAATTTTTAGATTGATATGCACGCACACACACTCCTCTCTCTCTAGGGTATGACTACTCTCTCCTCCTACCCGAGGGACGGAGAGAGCTGAGCGTGACCAGAATTATATATATATATATATATATATATATATATATATATATATATATATATATGTATGTATGTATGTATGTATAGTCCACTACAGAACAAAGGCCTCAGACATGTTCATCAATGCATCGTCGTCTTTTCCTTTCCCTGCTTCTTTGGCAATCTCTAGGGACCCATTCTGTTATTCTTAATGCCCATCCATTATTGTCATTCTCATTATATGTCCTGACCATGTACACACACACATATATATTATATATATATATATATATATGTGTGTGTATATATATATATATATATATATATATATATATATATATATTTATTTAGCCACACACTTTGTTGTTTATTATATAGTGGAGATGGATTTCAAAACAGAGAGAGAAATGGCATACCAAATACTCAGTTATTTTAACGCAACGATTTCTGCAGAATATTTTATCATAGACAGTAAATGCTTGTATCTTTTTAAGTGTAACTTAAATAATGATAGAACGATTCTCAATTATTTCTTGTGTTGGTATTATAATGTCTGTGTTGTATATCAGATCAAAAAGAAAATAAAAAGTTTATGCAAACCAATAAGTAGATAAATTATATATAAACAAAATTTTACTCTTCTTTTCATTAACTCAATTCTCAGAAATAGGACACCTGACTTTTAAAGCACCTACTCCAATAGGATTCCATGCTCCATCTCTTCATTTTGGGTTAAAGTAGGAAGTTTGAAATCCCTGATATTTTTAGAAATCTTAACATGACATTCGATAGCCAGGCGAATGCTGAGGGCTTTTATCCAATACCATTCCGTCAAGTTGGAACTCTTCATTCTGGAACGGGCCTGGGTCTTAAAGCCAGTTTTTTTCTTTTATTGTTTTTATGTATTATTACCTCCGCCAAAGAAGTTGGGATGAGGTTTGTTTTACCCCGTGTTTGTGTGTTTTTTAGTGAACACCTTCCTGGCCACAATTTTAATCGTAGAGTAATGAAAATTGCAGGGATTAACAATTATGTAAAACCCTGGAAATGATTAAATTTTGGAAGGTCAAGGTTAAGGTCAAGCAAAATGTCTGGTTCATGTAATCAGCCATAAGTTTGGATATCATTGTCACAGCAATGTCACTGTCCCTAGCCTCTGCCATTCATGAGCGGCCTTTAAACCTTTCATGTTATTGTTTTCAATGCATCTCTTTCTTCTACCGCTTACGAATGTTTATATCATATCATATCACAGATCAATTTTGGTGGAATTATTAAATTAATTCCCATAATACAGACAAACCAGCTGTCCTCTGTAGCATTTGAAACTTAATTTTCTAAATCGATTATCTGAGAACTTGGGTCTCCTTATTTTAAAGGAATGAGTGGTAGGATTTTATTTGAATTGAAAAATATGATGCTGGGTTTTCTCTGCTATTCCCCCACGACTGAACTTGATATTTTGCAACATCCGTCTCTCTAGATGTTGCTGAAAGTTTTACCAACTATTTTCTCAAGTTTAATTTCTTTTTCTCTCATGATGTCTCATGATACGACGTTTCAAGTTAAGGAAATAGACACATACGTCCTGAAATTATGTCAAGAAAAGCAAAATTAAAAGGGATAACGATGGTTAGACAAAATGTTTTTTTTTAAAGACTAGTAACAATCAAGCTGTAATTTTTGACAGAACAAAAGATAATACACTATTTGGTTGCATGCTATAAAATCTGCAACAATGCTTTCTTGAAGTTTCTTGTTATTTAGCATTAGTTATTTTACTTCCGTTTATTATACTCCATAAAATTTATTTTATTTGATGTCCTAAGCAGTGAACCAGGTACTATACAGTCCTAAATTATTTTAATGAGGCGCATTTCCACCGACTCGCAGGGGTGCCCTTTTAGCTTTGAAAAGGTTCCTAATAGCTGATTGGTTAGAATGATTTTGTTCAACCAATCAGCTTTTAGGAAACTTTTCCGAGCTAGAAGGACACCCCTGGGGTCAGTGCAAATGCACATCGTTAAAAAAAACTGAGTATAGGTTGTTATTTGGCTGTTTTGACTCTAATCGAGATTTGATGGAAACCCATTATTAGTAGCTACGTCCTGAAAAACATCCTTAATGACTTCCCAGGCATTGTAGCCTAATTTTCAGCTATCGTTCACTGACCTTTTGTTCTGTATGGGGAAAAAAATAATCTAAAGGTATTTGCGATTTTTTTTTTAAGCAAGTATCATATGAAATCTTATTTACCCAAAAAATTGTCGAAGGTGGGTTGATTTCTATTTTAAGTATAAACACCTGCATTCCACAGGAATGTGTACAGCAGAGCTGAAATCGACTAGTATTTCTCTCGATTCCTGACTGGATGAGTCTTCTGCCTTGTTCTGAAGTGATTAGTCTTCTGCCTGGCACTAAAGTGATTAGTCTTCTGACTGGTACTAAAGTGATCAGTCTTCTCCCTAGTACTGAATTGATTTAAAGACATGCGTATTAACATAACCTTGGTAGGGACCTTTTCGTACACTTTGGTTTGAGTGAAATTGATATTAAGATCTGCTTTTGGCTTAATAGTTGAAGTTATTAAAGTAATATATATATATATATATATATATATATATATATATATATATATATATATATATGTGTGTGTGTGTGTGTGTGTGTGTGTGTGTGTTTGTATACGCACACACACACATATATATATATTTATATATATATATATATATATATATATATATATATATATATATATATATATATATATATATATATCACAATTAAACGAGTCTTTCTTACCTTTTTTCCGCCACTTCACGTACCGTTGAATGGTAAACTTTAACTTACACACTCAAATTCATTCTCTCTCTCTCTCTCTCTCTCTCTCTCTCTCTCTCTCTCTCTCTCTCTCTCTCTCTCTCTCTCTCTCTCTCTCTCTTCTCCTTTCTAGACTGTATAATTTTAAAAATTGCAGTCTTTTCCTGTAGTCCAGGTCCTTAACTTCTTCTATTCTAGCAGTAAAGGACCTTTGTACATTCTCTATTTGTGCAATATCTCTGTTAATTGATTGCGGTAGAATTTGAATATGAAAAATTAGTGAATATTGTAATCTACAGACCCCCAAATACTAAGGAGTTTGACATAATAGTAGAAAAAATCGATCATATATGTAGAAACCATAAAGACTGGAATATACTCCTATCCGGAGATTTTAACTTTCCTTTCGTGGATTGGAAAGAACGGATAGAAGAAATTGGTTGTATATATGCATATAAAAAAGAGAATAATAGTAGCGCAGAAGATAAGAGACAGTTTGAAAAGCTTCAAGATATGCTATTAGAACATAAAATGCAACAAGTAAACCACATTCCAACAAGAAAGGACAATGTCCTAGATTTAGTATTTGTGAATGAGGTGAATTATGTTAAAGAAATAATAGTGTATAACACGGGAATTTCAGACCACAATGTCATAGGATTAATAGTCCATTCCAAAGCAAGTGAACGCAGGGATAAACAAAGCACAAAACGATGGGAAGGATATGGAAAATATAATTTCTATGGTAAGAATATAAAATGGTCAGAAATAAATGAAGAATTGAACAAAGATTGGAAAAATGTATTAGTAAGTAATAATATACAGGTAAATACAGATATAGTATACAAAATACTGGAGAAAATTGTTGAAAAATATGTACCGAAAAAAAAAATAAACATCAGACATGTATACCAAGAGACAGACGAATCTTATTTCAGAAAATTAGAAAGTGGAAGGAAAATCTTGCAAAAGAAAAAAAATTATGGAAAATGATGGAAATAAAAAGTAAGATAGAAAATGCAGAAAAAAAGATTATAGGATCGAAATAGAATGAAAAAAGGGACTTAGAAGAAAGGACACTTCAAAATATCAAGAAAGATTCCAAAGTACTTTACTCCTATGCAAAAAAGATGAATAAATGGAGATTAGAAATAGGCCCTCTAAGAATGGAAGGACGGTTAACGAATAAGAAAAGGAAATATGTAATATATTAGCAGAAAAATATAAGAGTGAATTCACGCCAAAAATTGCGAATGAGAATAATGAAACAGAAATGAGAGAAGAAAATAGTGATTATCTAACGGATATAGATATTTATGAAGCAGATATTGTGCTGGCTATAAGCGAAATTAAAAATGGATCAGCGGCCGGGCCAGATGGAGTTCCAGCGATTTAGTTAAAAAAAACTGCACACACTATCGCGAAGCCGCTTACAATACTGCCAAGACAAAGTATAGATATGAACGAGATATATGTTAAACATGAATTAGTATATATAACCCCTATTTACAAAAGTGGATCAAGACTAGAGGCAAGCAATTTTAAGGGAAAGATAGGAAAATGGATAAAAGAATTTCTACAAAACAGATAGTGGTTGCAAATGACGAGAAATCAGATGAAGCTCAGATAATAGCTGGCGTTCCACAGGGTACGGTATTAGCTGCGCTGCTGTTTGTTATTATCATCTCAGACATAGACTGTAATAATAAAGACTCTATAGTGAGAAGTTTCGCCGATGACACAAGAATAAGTAGAGAAATTACTTGTGATGAAGATAGGAACTCACTACAAAGAGATCTAAACAAAATATATGAATGGGCGGAGATAAATAGGATGGTATTTAACTCCGATAAATTCGAATCAATAAATTATGGAAACAGAGAAGGAATGGTATATGCATACAAGGGACCTAATAACGAGACAATCACAAACAAGGAAGCAATTAAAGACCTTGGTGTAATGTTAAACAGGAATATTTTATGCAACGACCAAATAGCAACACTGTTGGCTAAATGTAAAGCAAAAATGGGAATGCTATTCAGACACTTTAAAACAAGAAAAGCTGAACACATGATTATGCTTTACAAAACTTATATGCGTAGTACACTCGAGTACTGCAATGTGCTATGGTACCCACACTACCAAAAGGATATTGCGCAAATAGAGAGTATACAAAGGTCCTTTACTGCTAGAACAGAAGAAGTTAAGGACCTTGACTACTGGGAAAGACTGCAATTTTTAAAATTATACAGTCTAGAAAGGAGAAGAGAACGCTACATGATAATACAAGCATGGAAGCAAATTGAAGGAATTGCTGAAAACATCATGGAGCTAAAAATATCAGAAAGGGGAAGTCGAGGTAGATTGATAGTGCCCAAAACAATACCAGGAAAACTAAGGAAGGCACACAGGACATTAATCCACTACACACCAACATCAATAATGCAGAGACTATTTAATGCACTGCCAGCTCATCTAAGAAACATAGCAGGAATGAGCTTAGGTGTGTTTAAGAATAAGCTCGATAAACACCTAAGATGCATCCCAGACCATCCAAGACTGGAAGATGCAAAATACACTGGAAGATGCATAAGCAACTCTGGTGGATATACGAGGTGCCTCACACTGAGGGACCTGTGGGAACCCAAACATTGAATAAGGCAATAAGGCTCTCTCTCTCTCTCTCTCTCTCTCTCTCTCTCTCTCTCTCTCTCTCTCTCTCTCTCTCTCTCCTCACCTTGTTATTAAATGAAAATCCTTTGGTAAAGGGTGAAATGCCCTCGCCTTACGATATGCATATCAGCAACACCTCAACTTCGTCAGAGGCCGAAAAGAAAAGCTTGAAAGCTTTTACTAATCGAAGTCGCGGGTCGGCCAGATGACAGCTCACGTCCACTTCAGACGCTGTTTTAGGGCCTCCGGGTCTCCGGGTCTCCAAGAAAAGTGGAAACGCTGATGATGGCGGAGAGAGAGAGAGAGAGAGAGAGAGAGAGAGAGAGAGAGAGAGAGAGAGAGAGAGAGAGAGAGAGAGAGAGAGAGGGTGGTTGGATTTAACTTTATTATCTTCTTTGGACATTGATTTTTTTCATTAGATTTGAGCGATAGTGTTAGGAAACTCCAAGAGGTGACTTGAGACCCACCCCCCTTCCCTATTACATCCTTAATATCCTGCGACCCCCTCCCTACTGAACAATATCCCGGGTGTGTAGGAAGTTGAGCTGGGGTTGGGTCATATGCTCGATCTCCCAGTCATAATTATCGTACCTATAAATATGTTTACATGAAATCTCTCTCTCTCTCTCTCTCTCTCTCTCTCTCTCTCTCTCTCTCTCCCTCTCTCCCTCTCCCTCTCCCTCACACTGAGGGACCTGGGAGAACCCAAACATAGAATAAGAATAAGGTAAAGAAAGGCTCTCTCTCTCTCTCTCTCTCTCTCTCTCTCTCTCTCTCTCTCTCTCTCTCTCTCTCTCTCTCAGCACCAGCTATAGGCCTGGCCTTTGAAGTTGTCCTAACGGGGTCTGCTGGTAACTTCATCAACTCCATAGTCGAAGGTGTCGTTTATTGGTTCTATTTCCCCACTTCATTTTATTCTACACTGAAATTCCACTCTCGCTCTAACTTAATTAGATCCTTGCAACAGACTGTCATGTTCCAAACAGAGGCCGTTTTCGGCACAATTGTATTGACTTCATGGAAAAGACGGTCAATGCAAGGCTTGTTTGGATACTAAAAAGAAGGGTATTTTATCACCAGTGCAGTATGGTTACTGGAGAATGTATTTTACATTGGATGTACTTCTTCTAGAGTTATATGTTTGTGAGATGTTTGTTTCCAAGGAACCTCATGTGGTAGTGTTCTTTGATCTGGAAAAAACTTATGATACTACATGGAGGTATGGAATTCTTAAAACTGTCTTGATTTGTTTGAGAGGTGAGTGGCCATTATTAATTTAGGTCTTTTTAAAAAGGAGATTCTTTCATGTTTGAGTAGGAAATACTCTGAATGAAAATATCTGTAAGGATGAGTCCCAGTCCAGGATGATTAGCATTACTTTATTTGCAGTAGTAATAATTGGGATATATTGTGTGATCCCAGATGATGTTCTCCACACACTCTTCATGGATGACCTTTCTGTTTCCTTCGCAGGAACAAGAATGACAACAGCTGAAAGAAAGCAACTCACGATCGATTGAATTTCCCTAATGGACAGATTTAAATGGCTTCAGGTTTTCTACTAGTAAAGCAGATTTCATTCATTTCTGTCTCATTCATGGAATGCACCCAGACCTAGCTATACTTTATATTTATAAAAACGAGTTATCTGTGTTGAAGCGCAATTTCATGGTATGATTTTTGATAGAAAGTTGAGTTAGGTTGTATGTGAAACAGCCAAAAGTTAAGTGTTTAGAGATTTTTAATATTTTTAAAGATTCGGTCCATATATCATGGGGAGCAGATTGTCATACTCTCCTAAGACTGTATAAAGCGCATATTGTATCCAAACTTTCATATGGATGTGATATATAATCTTCAGCTTACCCACCCTATCAAGTTGAAGATTTTAGATTCCATCCACCATGCTTTCAACAGATTAGCATTTTCTCTCTGGACTCTGTCCAGTGGCTTTAGGAGGATAAGGAGACCTGCTTTTCGACGACGCCCCGAGAAATCTGCTCTGGACGACCTCCCGGCCGTCATATGTGTTACTTTGAGTGGTTCTGGAGAGCATTCATCATCATCCTTGGCCGTCCTCTTTATGTTGTAATGCTGACCAAGCATGGTTAATCCTCTTTCAAATTAAATATATGATATGGCTTCCATCAAGGCCATAAATTCGGGTGGTCAACGCAAGAGCCCGTGTCCCATCATGTTATCGTGGCAATCTGATCATCATCATCATCATCAGCTTCTGGTACTTTTAGGTCATCCCCTATCCCTTGTCTTCTATGATTTGATATTGGTATAGGCTATAGAGGTTTCCAAATATACTCTCCTTTCAAGCTGCACATGAACAATTTCTTCTCATACTATGAAGATCACACTACATCCACAAAGTTTTATGGATTCGGATTGAGACGTCAGCTAAATAGCCTGAATATTTCCATGAGTTGGGTACTACCTTTAAAGTTATCAGTTAACCCTCCCTGGAAGCTTCCAGATATTACTTTTTATGTAAGTATTTTATTGACTCTAAGAGCAACATTATAAATAAAATAATTTGATCTACCTTTAGGAACATGGAGAACAGCATAGGAATACTGGATTTCTATTTACGGATGGCTCTAAATCCAGTGCTGGCGTTGGATTTGGGGTTTACAATACTTCTTTTAAGTGTTAATGTGCGCTCCCTTTAAAACCGTCTATCTTTAAAACCGAGCAGTATGATGTTTTGATTGCTATTGATAAAATTGCAATGATGAAAGCGGGTAATTTTACTGTTTTCAGTGATGCAAAAACCGTCTTGCAGGTATTGACTGTTTTTTATACCAATCATCCCTTTTGTTTTAAGTAAATTTGATCATCTATATATTTGTAGCACTGCAAGACAAGGAAGTCCAGTTTTGCTGGGTTTCAGCTAATGCGGGTGTGCCAGGAAATGAATAGGAGGACAAATCAACAACGGAGGCAGCAGGCAAATTACTTTATGGAAGATACCTGCTTCGGTGTAATGACTTTTTGTCTCACATCAAAAGATCTGTTGGTGATATTTGGCAACATTATTGAAATTTTGTGGATCATAAAGTGTTTGGAAATTCCAATCACGCCATTAACCTTTTACAACCCTCTCCCTCATGTCCTAAATTTTTTTTTTTTTTTTTTGGGGGGGGGGACTCTCCATTGATCAATCTCCATATCGATAATAATTCTCCAAGCTATATATTTTCTCTCTCTCTCTCTCTCTCTCTCTCTCTCTCTCTCTCTCTCTCTCTCTCTCTCTCTCTCTCGTGGGCAAGCTATAGGCCTTGCCTTCGAAGTTGCCCTACCGGGGTCTGCCGGTAATTTCAAAACTCTTCAGTCGAAGGTGTCGTTTATTGGCTCGATTTCAGACTTCATTTTGTGTTACACCGAAATTCCACTCTGGCTCTAACTTAATTAGATCCTCGCAACAACAGACTGTTCTGTTCCAGACAGAAGCAGTTTTCGACGTAGTTTCTGTTACTGTGACGTGAAAGATTGAATATTATTTGCTGAAGTGCAACATGTATATTGCGTTTGAGTAGTCAATTAGGGAGATGTCCTATAGAGCGGTTGTTTAAAGATGTTATTGTGGAAAGAAGTTGGTGGGAGATTTGATGCAATTCGTAACCTTTGGTTCCTTATTATTATTATTATTATTATTATTATTATTATTATTATTATTATTATTATTATTATTATTATTAGCTAAGCTAAGACACTAGTTGGAAAAGCTGGATGCAATAAACCCAAAGGATCCACCGGGCGAAATAGCCTATTAAAGAAAGGAAATAAAGTTTACATAGAATAATGTGCCTGAGTGTATACTCAAGGAAGAGAACTCTTAATCCAAGACAGTAGAAAAATATTGTTAGAGGCTATGGCACTACTCAAGACAAGAGAACAATGGTTTGATTTAGGAGTGTCCTTCTCTTAGAAGAGCTGCTTATCATAGCTAAATAGTCTCTCTTACACTTACCATGTGGACTTAGCCACTGAACAATTACAGTGCAGTAGTTAACCCCCTCGAGTGAAGAAGAATTTTTAGTCATCTTAGTGTAGTCAGGTGTATAAGGAAAGAGGAGTATTTGTAAAGAATAGACCAGACTATTTAAAATATGTGTAGACAAAAGATAAATGAGCGGTAACCAGAGAGGTATCCTATTTGGTATTATCTGGACAGTCAAAGAATCCAATAGTTCCCCATAACTTTCCACTCCACACTTGATATCGACTTCCATATCTGATTAAAGACCAAAGGTCAGAAACACAGGGAACCTATTGCCCTTTTCTAGGCCAGTCACGAATAAAACAAGACCAATTAGTGTATAGGTATGTGTGCGTGTTTATTACATTTTGTCTCTGTATGAGCATTTGTGCATACCACTAATTAACGAGTTCTGTTAAGCTCGTATCCCTTAGCTTAGTGGAAGATTAGAAATACAATCTCTCTCTCTCTCTCTCTCTCTCTCTCTCTCTCTCTCTCTCTCCTCTCTCTCTCTCTCTCTCGTTATTAAATGAAAATCCTTTGGAAAAGGGTGAAATGCCCTCGCCTTGCGATATGCATATCAGCAACACCTCAACTTCGTCAGAGGCCGAAAAGAAAAGCTTGAAAGCTTTTACTAATCGAAGTCGCGGGTCGGCCAGATGACAGCTCACGTCCACTTCAGACGCTGTTTTAGGGCCTCCGGGTCTCCAAGAAAAGTGGCCACGCTGATGATGGCGGAGAGAGAGAGAGAGAGAGAGAGAGAGAGAGAGAGAGAGAGAGAGAGAGAGAGAGAGAGAGATTTAACTTTTTTTTTTTTACTTTGGACATTGATTTTTTCATTAGATTTGAGCGATAGTGTTAGGAAATTCCAAGAGGCGACTTGAGATCCTCCCCCTTCCCTATCACGCCTCCCCAACATCCTGCACCCATCTGCCCTCTGAACAATATCCCTCCAGCATATTGGGTGTGAAGGAGTTGGGTAGGGGTAGCGTTCATATGCTCGATCTCCCCATCAGTCATAATTATCGTAGTTCTATATATGTTTTCAGGAAATTTCTCTCTCTCTCTCTCTCTCTCTCTCTCTCTCTCTCTCTCTCTCTCGTGCGCCAGCTATAGGCCTGGCCTTTGTAGTTGCTTTAACGAGGTCTGAGGTAACTTCATAGACTCTCCAGTCGAAGGTGTCGTTTATTGGATCGATTTCTAACTTCATTTTGTGGTACAGCGAAATTCCACTCTCGCTCTAACTTAATTAGATCTTCGCAACAGACTGTCATGTTCCAGACGGCGGCTGTTTTCGACACAATTTTTTTTGCTGTGACGTGTAATATAATTATTCATTAGATTACAGGCTTTATTTAAGGAGAGTAATGTTCGCTTCACACGAGTGGATTGATGCTGTGTGGTGTCTTCCGTGCGGATTAGAAACCAATGGATATAAATATGGCCCTTCACATGCTGCCCGCGCGGAAGAATTTCCGTGCGGTTTTATTTACTAACCATTGGCGCTGCTAACCCGCGCGGTTCCATTGTAGCAGTGTAGAAGTTTATAGAAACTACGAGGCCGCTAGGGGAAAATCCTCTCTTATGAAGATATGCATCTTACCGAGCGGAAATATTTCCGCACGGGAAAAAATTCCACTTGTATGAATCGAGCCTCCTATCCTGTTGAAGTCGGGTCCGCTCGACAGTCCAACGCTCGCCGGTTTAATTTGACAGTCAAAAACACTTGCCCACACTGCTGGCCTGCCCAGCATATCCATGTACCGTTTGCCAAAACTCTGTAGCAGTGAGATAATGTTGAAGTGCGAGCGAAGCGAGCCACGGCGTAGAAAAAAACCGGTTGAACTAATTGATTTATTAAATGAAATCATTTCCAAATAATCGAACTGTTTGACTTGAACTACGACCCCTTCGAGGTCACGTCAAACAAATATTGACCGCTAAGTCATCGAATACCGTGTTGATTATGTAATCTATTAACAATAAGTTCGAAATCCTCAAGAAAAATTACTATTTAATACTCTAGAAATGATAAGATTATTGTGTATCAATAACATTCGGCTGTTTTCTTGAGGTTTTTGCGAATTTCGACTGACTGCGAGCTAAGGAGTAGATAAGATTATAACTGGCATTAATTACATTTGAACGTAGAGTAAAGGAATACATTATTTCATGTGTTTCTGCAAGTTCAGAATCTCCTCCTGCTGGGCGTGTGATCTAAAAATTTGTTTAGAAACCACTTATTTTTTCAAATGCACCTAAACCTGCTTAAATTACATTATCTATATATATATATTTATATATATATATATATATATATATATATATGTATATATGAGTATATATATACTGTATATATATACATATATACTGTATATATATATGTATATATATATATATATATATATATAGTATATATCCTTTCTGATTAGGGATACCTTAATGTGGTGAAAGGGTTTGTTTCACCATGATCAGCAAAGCTCTACAACTTATGGCCACCCATACTATATTGTTTTACTGTGAGCTATCTGACTAAGTCTCTCACCATCACCAATCCAGAACGAGCAGTATGAAGATGAAATGGCCAAAACCCAGTCATGAGTAAGGACGTGTGAGGCCTTTGTCCTGCAGTGGACTAGAAACGGTTGCATTTGTTGATGTATGTATATATATTTACACATACTATGTAATTGTATGTGTATATATATTATATATATATATATATATATATATATATATATGTGTTGTGTATTTGTGTATGTATGTATTCAGTCCTTAAATTCTTTTTATAAACTTGCATACTTTTAAAAGTAATCTAGCCCACTTGCACAACCCTGAAACCCCCTTTTGTGATAAAAGACAATTCACCGAGGTCCTTGTGGTTGGGAAAGCAAGTTTGCTAATATCCCTGATAAAAATTATTGCATCACATATCATCCTGTCCTGCCTGGTCCCTAAGGGGGCTGAAGGGAGGGGGGGGGCCTCGTGGGGTATTTATATTCCCGTTTACACTGGAATTTGTTGGGAATGGTTCCCAAACATGGTCGGAGCGCCATAGGAGATCGTTGTGTTAAAGGCGGTTTTGTTTACAGTGTTCCAGGCGACCAGGGAAAAATCGTTGGCGGTGGGTCGTCTTTCCGATTTGGGAATGAATCAAAACGGGCGATGGGGCGAGAAGGGAATTGCTTCAGGGGAGAGAGGGAGGAAAAGAAGTTTGGCACGTTTTCTTATTTATTGTGTTCATACACAGGGAATATATATATATATATATATATATATGTACTGTATATATATATATATATATATATATATATATATACACATACGTATATACATGGATGTGTAAACACATATATGCATATATTATTATGCATATATTATGCATATATGCATTCAAATACAAGTATATATATTTACCAATGTATATAAACATATGTGTATATGTACACATATTTGTATATATATATATATTTATACACATACACATTTATATATATATATATATATATATATGTGTGTATATATATTTATATTTTTAAATGTATAGATTTAAATGCGCATGGGTGTACGATATATGTTTGGAGAGAGAGAGAGAGAGAGAGAGAGAGAGAGAGAGAGAGAGAGAGATGGATGGATAGTGGTTAACAGAAACCAATATTATTAAACAATATATTTTTTTTGGAAGAATAAAAGCAATTTATTATTTAGATATGGGGAAGCAGTTATTTTTTAACAGGTGATTTCAGAATGAATGACATACTCTTCTGTGGAGCGAGATGTGGATGTTTAAAGTAGTTAGATTTAATCTGCTGTTATGAATATTTTATTGGAGTGGTGTATTTGGCATAAGAAGAGATAGAATGTTCAGAAATTTGCAGACAAGAAAGAAATGGTGCAAGGTGTGTGTATGAAAACAGTTATTTTGAATGAGAGGAAACCCTAACACACTCAAAACATGATGACTATTACTCAGCAAAGTACTAAACTCATATCATTTTATTGACAGTATTTCTCTAACTACATGTTACTTATTTAAAATTATATTTGCGAAGTGGAGGATGTGGTGAATGTTGTTGTTGTTGTTGTTGGTGGTGTTTTTTTTTTTTTTTTTTTTTTTTTTTTCTAAAGGAAGTTGTTCATGATTTGCCAAGTAAAGTTTTAATGGACAGTGAAGACATAGCTGTTCTTTTTCTATAGACTACCTGTTGTTAAGGGAAATGTCTCCTAGTGAAAGTAAACCATTAATGAAATTAAAATAAATGCAATTTTTTGTGATAGGTGTAGCAGTGTTATTATTATTATTATTATTATTATTATTATTATTATTATTATTATTATAGTTTTTATTATTATTGTTATTATTATTATCAATATTATTTAGTTATTACTTCAATTGAAAAGAAAATAAGGATAGTAATGCAATTGAAAATTTTGAACTCAAAATGTGGGACTTGAAAATACTTGTCAGTAGCACATATAAGTAGATCAGCAAACAAAGAGAAGTGGACGAGATAAAGTGGTACTGTTAACGATAACAAAGTGTGAGAGGGCACTTAATATGAGCATTTCAAGTTAGGCTTAATGGTTCAAAAGTGGTTGCCTAATATAGTTGCATGAAAAGCAGATATACAAATATATGCTGCATATTTACTGTGAAATATATTTTGTGCTATTGGAGGAATTAAGGTATGATTTGCCTTTCATAAGTAAAGGGAACTAATAAGAGAAAAAGAGGTGCGATTCAATTAAATGTTCTAAGTAAATGTAAGCATAAGACTTACTAGAAAGGAAATATAGAAAAATGATAATTAGCAACTTGAAGGTAAACAAAAATACAAGTTCGAAGAATGCAATCTAGAGAGAATTTAGTCTCTTCATTTCATGGAAGTATTTTGAAGCGCTTCTTGGTGATTAAAAGGATATGGCACTGAATTGTTCTAGAGTTTATATATGTAAGTCTTCTAATGTTTGTGTAAGATGCTGTTAAGGACAAGACGACTATTTAAAAGACTGGACTAATAACAACAGTCAATTATTATTATTATTATTATTATTATTATTATTATTATTATTATTACTTGCTAAGCTACAACACTAGCTGGAAAAGTAGGGAGTCATAAGCCCAAGGGCTCCAACAGGGAAAATAGCTCAGTGAGGAAAGGAAATAAGGAAAAATAGAATATTTTAAGAACAGTAACAACACCAAAATAAATATTTCCTATATAAGCTATAAAAACTTAAACAAAACAAGAGGAAGAAAAGTAAGATACAATGGTGTGCTCGGGAGTACCCTCAAGCAAGAGAACTGTAACCCAAGAAAGTGGAAGGCCATGGTACAGAGGCTATGGCACTCACTACAGAACAATGGTTTGATTTTGGAGTGTCCTTCTTCTAGAAGAGCAGCCTACCATAGCTAAAGACTAATTAAACTGCTGCAGTTTGATTGTGGATGTAATTGAGTTGATAACCAGGGTGTGTAAGACATATTACAATTGGGGAAGGCTTTTTTCCTACATGTATGATAGGAATGAATGTGTTTGTGTATAAAATAGAAGAGTAAGGGGCATGCATTTGATTCAGAACAGAAAGCCTGACAGAGAAAGAGCCGAGTAGATTATACAATGAAGTCAGTGTACGGAAAAGAAGTTTGTTTTAGAACGTTTAAGATGGTGAAGAGTAAAGAAAACTATACTTGGTATATTTGGACATGAATATTACTTCAATAGATTGGTACAAAGGGTACTTTGCTTTACTAGCAATTAAAAGTTTTGTGGTTAAAGCTTGTGTACATTTAAGGTAGGTGAGTACTCAGACATGAAAGTAAATCTAAGGCTAAGGTACCGAGTTAATGGAGTGGGAAACGTGTTGAAATGAAAATTTCTTAATATGTAAGAGGCTTACGTTATTGTGAATAGATAGTGAGTGGTGCTGTTCTTTATTGTGTTTGTCTTCTCTTAGCTTTCATAAAGTTCTTTCCGCTTGATGAATTCTGTTGATCTCAAACTTGCTATGTAATCCAATGCCATTTTGATTTTCTCCCTCAAAATATTTTGACATTAAGACGATTCATAAAATGATAAATAATAATGATTGCAGGGAAATCCATTGAGACGAATACCTTAAGAGAATATAACTGCATCTTGTAAATGAAAAAAAGAAACCATTTCGGGATTTATTGCCCGAACACGAAATTTCAAACTCTGAAAACGACCTTTATTAATATTCTCCTTTTGAATAATCCCGAGAGATAAGTTATCTCGCGTAACATTACGATCAAACAATGTTGGACTCTTTATGGGCATTTCAATTTTATCGTCATTATTATAATGGAGACCACCATAACTTTGATTTATGGCACCATTCCTTATAGGTGCCATTTAATCGAGAAAGTTGTGGCACCGTTGAAGAGTTCTGACGCGTGGAGCTTTCCAACTTCTGCAAGTACTTGACGCCGGGGATAAA
>NC_090726.1:189656853-189661853 GCF_036898095.1 Palaemon carinicauda
CAGCAAATTGCTGGCTGTGCATTTGGCTGTCCATCACTTTAGCCATTAATTAGAAGGTGCGCCCTTCATCATTTGCACGGACCACATGCCTCTGGTGCAGCCCTTCACATGACAGACTGATACCTAGTCTGCCCATCAACGTCGACATCTCTCTGCTGTGGCTGAATACTGCATGCTTCAACACGTCCCTAGGAAAATGAATCCTGTTGCTAATGCCTTATCAAGAAACAGCATTGGCCACCATTCACCTGAGATTGGATTATAATGCCTTGGCAGAAGTCCAACGAAAAGATCCAGAGTACCAAACATGCAGGACATCCTGCACATCCCTCTGTCGGGAAGACGTCGCCATCGACGACTCCAATGCCACCCTCTTCTGTGATGTCAGTACTGGTAGGCTGCAACCCTGGATACCTTCCCCCTGTGTGCCGACAGGTGGTTGATTTGATTAATAGCCTCTCACATCCTTCGTGCTGATCTACTAAACAGCTACTAAGACGAAGTTCTTCTGGCATGGCATTACTAAGGATGCTAAGGATTGGGTCTGGGCCTGTTCTCCATGCCAAGTTTCAAAGGTACATCAAGACACTGATTCACGATTGGGCACCTTTCCTCAACCTCGGCATCGTTTGCTCACATTCATGTCGACGTAATAGGTCCCCTACCCACATCACAAGGACACCATTACCTGTTTACTGTCATTGACCACTTCACTCATTGGGACGAGGCTATCCCCTTGCGAATTGCAACGTTCGCCTCATGTACATCCGCCTTACTCTCAGGGTGGATTTCAAAATTTGGTATCCCTGAGCACACTACTTCTTACAGGGGTACCACTTCCATCTCTCAATTGTGGACATCATTTGTGAATCTCCTGGGCATCATTCTACATTAATCAACCGCCTACCACCTTGCAGCCTATGGAATGGTTGAACATTTTCATTGCACCCTCAAAGCACGTTGATATCCTGATGCAATAACTCCAGCTGGTTTACTCAGCTTCCCTTGCACCTTCTAGCTGAGCGGCTAAGGGCCACTTTTCACCAGAATCGTTCAGTTTGTGAAGAAAGCATGAAACTTGATATGTGAACTCTATGGGACCTATGGTTCATAAAAAAAAATAGACCCTTGAAAATAGTGTCCCCTGGTGGCCGCCATATTGAATTCCAATATGGCCGCCAAAATCTCCTATTATTCTGAAACTTTTGTGTTATATCGGGTAATAGACCATAAAATCACTGTCTATCTTCATGTTTTCAATTTCAGAGGATCAGTCGATGTTATTAACTTTAAAAGTGACCTAATGGCGGCCATTTTGGATTTCAAGATGGCCGTCATATTATTTTTTTACTTTTAGATTTTATTTCATAGTGTTTGTATGCTTATTTTCAGGTTTGATGCGACAAGACAACAATGTCAAAACAATTCCAACTTGTTAAGCCAGGTGAAACCAACGTGACAAGACCCCTGATCGACTGGAATTTGTGTACTGTGCCAGCAGAATACGACGTCACAGGCCCTTGAACAACCATGGCGAGGGAGAGGGCGAGGGGTTGCCAAAGCGATAGGGCAAAGCTATCAGTCATTTGAAAAGAACTTAATGAAATTCCATGAACTTGGAAAAGTTCTGTTAAATGTATGTCCGCAGCAGTTAAACGACGGCTCAGGCATAGCTGCAACCTTGCAGAAAAACAGAGGACAATGGCACAAGAACTGCAGAAACTTGTTTACTGATTTGAAGCTTGACCGCATAGAAAAACGTGCCTTAGAACTTGCAGATGAAAGTGACGAATCTTGTGTTTACAGTCCAGTTAAACGAAGATCTAGTATTCAGGGTCCTCACTGTAGCACCTCCGATCAGGAAGAACCCGTCTGCTTTTTCTGTGACCAAAAGGCGGGACCCCCAGAACTACACAATGCTAGTACATTTGGACTTGATAAAACGGTTCGAATGTATGCTACTAAGCTAAGAGACACAAAGCTATTAACAAAATTAGCCAATGATGACATTGTCGCATCTACAGCCATATATCACAAAGATTGCTTGACCAATCTCTTTAATAGGTACAGGAGACAAGTGAAATTAGAGGAACGTTCCGAAAGTGTCAAGGGCAGTTCAGATTTACTTTCATGTGATAGTATAGCACTGGCAGAGTTGATATCATACATTGAGGAACAGAGGCTGTCAGCAACTGCTGCAACTGTGCCTGTTTTTCGTCTGGCTAATTTAGTAACAGTGTATAGTGAACGTCTTGCAGAACTTAGCCCAGAATAAACTCCACTAGACTCAGAGAACGTCTTCTAGGACACTGTCCTTACCTGAAGGCTGCAAAGCAGGGGAGAGATATTTTACTTACTTATGACACAGCAATTGGTGACGCAATTTTGCAGGCTTGTTCTGATAATGATTCAGAAGCAATTCATCTGGCTAAAGCAGCCTCTGCTCTCTACAAGAGAGAGCAGAGGAACTGGTGCTCGCCGACGGGTGTCACAAAATGTCAAGCTTCCAGGAAATTGGAAAAATTTCCTACGTAATGATAACAACAAAGATGAACTTTTTCAGTTCCTAGCTAACGAGTGTGTTTCAAATGACACTGGAAACAGAGTGATTGTATCCACCTTGAATGAGTCTGTTGTTAGCTCAAGTCTAGATCTGGAAACGGATCGACTTCAGCCATGCACACAAGAGGAAGCAGATTCAAGGATCCTGCTGCATGTCCAGGATGCAGTTTTGTCTGGCTTCAAAACAGTGATGATCAGAACAGTGGACACTGATGCTGTTGTCCTGGCAGTTGCTAGTTTCAGTGACATTTCTAACCTTTAGGAGCTATGGATTGCCTTTGGAACTGGCAAAGACTTTCGGTACATCCCTATTCATGAGATAGATCTTCAATTGGTCCTCAGAAGGCAAAAGGACTGCCATTCTTTCACGCTTTTACGGGATGCGACACAACAGCATAATTTGCAAATTATGGAAAGAAAACAGCTTGGAACACTTGGATTGCATTGCCAGAAATAACAGAGATTTTCATCTTGCTATCGTCTCCATGCATACTTTCAGAAGTGGTCATTGGCAAACTGGAGCGGTTCGTAGTTTTGATGTACTGTCGTACTAGTGATGATATCCATGTGAATGCAGCACGAATGAACTTGTTCACAAAATGTTCAAGAAACATTGATCAATATTCCTCCGACCAGGGCAGCACTTGAGGAGCATATCAAGAGATCAGTTTACCAGGCAGGATACATTTGGGGCCAGTGCCTCCAATATCAACCGCAACTCCCTTGCGCAAATGACTGGGGCTGGAGAAAATCTGAGGATGGATGTTACAAACCTATGTGGACAACTTTACCAGTAGCTGAAAAAGCCTGTCTTGAACTGATTGCTTGTGGTTGCACTAAATCTTGCTCAGGAAACTGCAAACGCTTTAAGACATTCGAGACTAAAAAGGCTTGCACCCAGCTTTGCAAATGTAATGGTAATTGCTATGAGGTTTAACTGACAAACTTTTGACATTCTAACTTTGATAATCATGAGGAATGCAACCTTGACCTGCTTAAAATGCATCTTTACTTTCATTTTTTGATTGGTTGTATTATAAACAAATGTGACCCTGATATTGATATATGCTTTTACCAGGAGATACTGTATTGAACGTTCAGCTGAAAATGCATTTTTACCTAAATAAACAGCATAAATTATGAAAGTTTGGTCTATAAAATTGGTTAAGGCAGCCATTTTGGAATCAAATATGGCAGACATAAGGGGATAAGATTTCAAGAAATATTCAAATTTACCACCCACCTTTGAAACACTTGGAAAACCTGGAAATTTTGCATTTCGCATCATTGACCATAGAACACTTTAACCCTATATTGTCAGCAGCAGCCATCTTGAAATCCAGTATGGCTAACACAAAATGAAATTTTAAATATGCTAATTGAAAATTCTCAACCCTGAAAACATTGGGGTGACATCTAGAAATTGTTCAATCAATCAGAAAAAAAGATATTCTATGAGATACAATATAATCTAAATTTTGGTGTCGGCCATCTTGGAATCCAATATGGCTGACATTTGGTAAAATTGACAATGGGTCCATTGGATTCCTTGACCCTCAAAACATGGGTGAAGGTGCAGGAATTAACATTCTACCTCCCTTAGTTACGGAGTTATAGACTAAAATAAGTAAAAAATTGCAGCCATTTTGAAATTCAATATGGCTGCCACCACGGGATCGATTTTTTTGGGGTCTATTTTTTTTCATGATCCTTAGGTCCTAAAATACCACTGTGGAAAGTTTCATGCTTTCTTCACAAACTGAACGATTTTTCCCTTAGCCGCTCCGCTATTCTGGGACTTCTTCTTTGTCTACATCTTTTCCCACTTCTATGTGGGGTCGATGTTTCTGGTCAGCTTTCTCCATCTACCTCTGTCCCACACATCACCTGTTAATCCCTTTGATCGAAGAACATCCTTGATACAGTCCACCCACCTTTGCTTTGGTCTCCCTCTCCTTCTGGTTCCCTGTACCTCCATTTCCTTCACTCTCCTCCCAGTATACTGTTCATCTCTTCTCATGACATGACCATACCACCTCAGTCTACTTTCTTGGATCTTATCTGATAGTTTTCTAACTCCTGTGGTACCCCTAATTACCTCATTCTGTATCTTATCTCTTCTTGTCACCCCACACATCCATCTCAACATTCTCCTCTCTGCCACATCCAGTTTCTTCTCTTCTGTCTTCTTTATTGCCCACGTCTCCGCTCCATACATCATTGCCGGTCTCACAACTGTCCTGTGTACTTTACCTTTCAACTTAACCTCTATTTTCCTGTCGCATAGTACTCCACACACTTTTTTCCAATTCTTCCATCCTGCTTGTATTCTGTGGTTTATTTCTTCCCCCAGATCACCATGCTCTGCAACTGTTGATCCTAAATATCTGAAATTTTCAACTCTTCTCAATCTCTCTCCTTGTAAACTAACTTCCCCA
>NC_090726.1:189666853-189674353 GCF_036898095.1 Palaemon carinicauda
ATCTTTCTGGCTGTTCTACGTCACTTTAATATTATTGCCTTTATCAATTATATAATTAAGAAGTTGTTTAATAAACTTTCAATGTATTGTAGCCTTTACTTCTAGTGGGGCATTTTTTCATTTTATGTAGAGTCGTTTGCTGACATCTATTTTCCATGCTTACTTTACTGTTTGTAATTCACTTCTTACTTTAAACATCATGTAATATATATGCTCCGAATTATCAATACGAATTAACTAGTTCTTCCGCCACCCATGCTAAAATTTATTGTTCTTTTTGGCCTCTGATATTCTTAATGACATTTCTAGTTGGAATTTGCATAAATTATTTTAGTTTTACAGTACATTCGCGCTTCTTAACCTATTCTCTAATTGTTAACAAATAAAAAAAAAATCTCAATTTTCTGTGAATGGTGTCCACTCTGTAGCCTATTCATGATCCCTTTTAATGCTATTCAAGCCTGCACTATATTTGCCTTTACCTTTACGCATTAAATCATTACACAGACGAACATAGGAAAACGCCCCACTTTTGCAAAAAAAAAAAAAAAAAAAACTTATAATTAACATTTCTTGTTGTTCCCATCCTACCACCATTTACACAGTTGTGTCAAAGCCATTCGATTAGTTCTAATAATAGTGATGATATTGACATAATACCATGTTATCAGATTACCAGCATAATTACAGAAACCATAGAGACACCAATTTAACATTTTAGCCGAATCGAAAGAGCAACGAGGAGCTGTGCCACCCAAGTGTAAAAGGTCCCCTAATCACCTTGGTATCATCAGAACAGCTTCCCCTGATTAACGAATAACGCTCTCCTTCTCTCTCTCCCTCCCCATCTCTGGTAATTAGCCGGGCGTGAAAGGCACCTTGCGAATCTCCCACCGATGTCCTGAACGCTTCACGTATTTCTCTTTAACTCTGTACATGATGAGAGGAACTGAAAATATAGTTGGCTATGCAGTATCAGGAGAGAGAGAGAGAGAGAGAGAGAGAGAGAGAGAGAGAGAGAGAGAGAGAGAGAGAGAGAGAGAGAGAGAGACCGGGTAGACAAACAGGCAAGCAGACAGACATACAGGGTCGACAAACAGGCAGGCAGACAGACAGGGTAGACAAACAGGCAGGCAGACAGACAGGGTAGACAAACAGGCAGGCAGACAGACAGGGTAGACAAAGAGGCAGGCAGACAGAAAGACAGGGTCGACAAAGAGGCAGACAGACAGGTTAGACAAACAGGCAGGAAGACAGACAGGCAGGGCAGACAAACAGGCTGGCAGACAGACAGACAGGGTAGACAAACAGGCAGGCATACACACAGAAAGGCAGACAGTAAGCCAGACAGACAGGGTAGACAAACAGACAGATAGACAGGGTAGACAAACAAGCAGACAAACAGACAGGCAGACAAGGTAGACAAACAGGCAGGCAGACAGACAGGGTAGACAAACAGGCAGACAGACAGGGTAGACAAACAGGCAGACAGACAGACAGACAAGGTAGACAAACAGGCAGGCAGACAGACAGACAGACAAGGTAGACAAACAGGCAGGCAGACACACACAGTAAGACAGACAGACACACACAGTAAGACAGACAGACATACAGGGTAGACAAACAGGCAGACAGACAGGCAGACAAGGTAGACATACAGACAGACAGGGTAGACAAACAGGCAGGCAGACAGACAGGGTAGACAAACAAGCAGACAAACAGACAGGCAGACAAGGTAGACAAACAGGCAGGCAGACAGACAGGGTAGACAAACAGGCAGAAGGACAGGGTAGACAAACAGGCAGAAGGACAGGGTAGACAAACAGGCAGAAGGACAGGGTAGACAAACAGGCAGACAGACAGACAGACAAGGTAGACAAACAGGCAGGCAGACAGACAGACAGACAAGGTAGACAAACAGGCAGGCAGACACACACAGTAAGACAGACAGACACACACAGTAAGACAGACAGACATACAGGGTAGACAAACAGGCAGACAGACAGGCAGACAAGGTAGACATACAGACAGACAGGGTAGACAAACAGGCAGGCAGACAGACAGGGTAGACAGACAGGCAGGCAGACAGGCAGACACGGTAGACAAACAGGCAGGCAGACAGACAGGGTAGACAAACAGGCAAGCAGACAGACAGACAGGCAGACAAGGTAGACAAACAGGCAGGCAGACAGACAGACAGACAGGGTAGACAAACAGGCAGGCAGACGGACAGGGTAGACAAACAGGCAGACAGACAGACAGACAGACAGGGTATACAAACAGGCAGACAGACAGGCAGACAACGAAGACAAACAGGCAGCCAGACAGACAGACAGACAGGGTAGACAAACAGGCAGCCAGACAGGGTAGACAAACAGGCAGGCAGACAGACAGACAGACAGGCTAGACAAACATGCAGGCAGACACACAGACAGACAGGGTAGACAAACAGGCAGGCAGACACACAGAAAGACAGACACACAGACAGTCAGACATGGTAGACAGACAGACATGGTAGACAAACAGGCAGACAGACACACGGAAAGACAGACAGACAGGCAGACAGGGTAGACAAACAGGCAGACAGACACACAGAAAGACAGACAGACAGAGAGACATGGTAGACAGACAGACATGGTAGACAGACAGACATGGTAGACAAACAGGCAGACAGACACACAGAAAGACAGACAGACAGACAGGATAGACAGACAGACAGACAGGCAGACAGGGTAGACAAACAGGCAGACAGACACACAGAAAGACAGACAGACAGACAAGGTAGACAAACAGGCAGACAGACAGACAGGGTAGACAAACCGGCAGGCAGACACACAGAAAGACAGACACACAGACAGACAGACATGGTAGACAGGCAGACAGGGTAGACAAACAGGCAGACAGACACACAGAAAGACAGACAGACAGACAGGGTAGACATACAGGCAGGCAGACAGACAGACAGACAGGGTAGACAAACAGGCAGGCAGACAGACAGGGTAGACAAACAGGTAGGCAGACACACAGAAAGACAGACACACAGAAAGACAGACGCACAGACAGACAGACATGGTAGACAGACAGACATGGTAGATAAACAGGCAGACAGACAGACAGACAGACAGGCAGGCAGGCAGACAGACAGGGTAGACAAACAGGCAGGAAGACAGACAGACAGGGTAGACAAACAGGCAGGCAGGCAGACAGGGTAGACAAACAGGCAGACAGACAGACAGACAGACAGGGCAGACAAACAGGGCAGACAAACAGGCAGGCAGAAAGACAGACAGGCAGACAAGGTAGACAAACAGGCAGGCAGACAGACAGACAGACAGGGTAGACAAATAGGCAGACAGACACAGAAAGACAGACAGGCAGACAAGGTAGATAAACAGGCAGACAGACAGACAGACAGGGTAGACAAACAGACAGACAGACACACAGAAAGACAGAGAACAGGGTAGACAAACAGGCAGACAGACAGACAGACAGACAGGCAGACAATGTAGACAAACAGGCGGGCAGACAGACAGACAGACAGGGTAGACAAACAGGTAGGCAGACACACACAAAGACAGACAGACAGACAGGCAGACAGAAAGACAGACAGGGTAGACAAACAGGCAGACAGAAAGACATACAGACAGACAGGGTAGACAAACAGACAGACAGACAGGGTAGACAAACAAGCAGGCAGACAGGGAAGACAAACAGGCAGGCAAAAATAAAGACAAGGTAGACTCATAGACAGACAGAAAGACAGACAGGGTAGACAAGCAGGCAGGCAGACAGACAGACAGGCAGACAGGGTAGACAAACAGGCAGGCAGACAGGGTAGACAGACAGACAGGCAGACAGGGTAGAGAAACAGGCAGGCAGACAGACAGACAGGGTAGACAAACAGGCAGGCAGACAGGGTAGACAAACAGGCAGACAGACAGACAGATGGGCAGACAGGGTAGGCAAACAGGCAGACAGACAGACAGACAGGCAGGCAGACAGACAGGGTAGACAAACAGGCAGGCAGACAGACAGGGTAGACAAACAGGCAGGCAGACAGACAGGGTAGACAAACAGGCAGACAGACAGACAGGGTAGACAAACAGGCAGGTAGACAGACAGGGTAGACAAACAGGCAGGTAGACAGACAGGGTAGACAAACAGGCAGACAGACAGACAGACAGGGCAGACAAACAGGCAGGCAGAAAGACAGACAGGGTAAACAAACAGAGAGAGATGAGAGGGGGAAATTTACTGCATTTTTAATGTGCGTCAGGCCAGCGTTTAAGATAAAAACTTTAAATGCCTTATGAAGTTTTTTCTCTTGCAATTGAGTAACTTTTTTTTTTTTTTTTTTTTTTTTTTTTTTTTTTTTTTTTTTTTTTTTTTTTTTGCTGATGTTGCAGCCTCCGTGGTTAGTGTTGAAGGCATCGTCACAGGATTTTCATATTTACAGGATGCATATTAATTTCTGTTACTCGCAAACATATAGACACTATATATATATATATATATATATATATATATATATATATATATATATATATATATATATATATATATATATATATATATATATATCCCATTTTAAGTGGGAATTCCTTAACATGGGGGAAGGTTCTTGGTATCGCTATGATCAGCAAGCTTGTACTAGGCAGGGCCACCCCCTATTAAGTATGTTTGCTGTGAGCGATCAAACAAGAGTCTCCCACCATCACCAATCCATAGTTGGCCTGCGTGGTGACGAAAAGTGACCAAACTCCAATGGATGATGATGCATTAGTTGTTTGTGTGTGTGTATCTATATATATATATATATATATATATATATATATATATATATATATATATATATATATATATATATGTATGTGTGTGTGTACAGTATAAACGAGTAAGCTCATATATAGGCATTGAAAGTAATTTTCTTCTATTAATTATTAGGATCCTGATTACACTACCTAATTATGATAACATATAATTAATGTGCAATATTTATACTCTGACGTTTCAATCTAAAATAAAATGGCATTTAACTTTTTTTTTTTTTTGGTTTTAGTGGTTTTTTCTGGGTTTAATTTTTTGAGTGACATATTACGGCATCTAACTATTTTTAATTAATAATATACGGGAACACCCACGACATGAGTATAACAATTCGGTTATGTATTAAATATGTTTAGGAAAATGTTTGTATTCTTTTTCTCCTAAACGACTGTAGGCTTACTTATGCAACTGTATATTGGTCTACGCCTGCAACTTTTCAACTGTAGGCTTATCTTTGCAAGTGGTTATTGGTCTACGCTTGTACTTTTCAACTGTAGGCCTACCTATGCAGCTGCGTGTTGGTCTACGCTTGCAACTTTTCAACTGTAGGCCTACCTATGCAGCTGCGTGTTGGTCTACGCTTGCAACTTTTCAACTGTAGGCCTACCTATGCAGCTGCGTGTTGGTCTACGCTTGCAACTTTTCAACTGTAGGCCTACCTATACAGCTGCGTGTTGGTCTACGCTTGCAACTTTTCAACTGTAGGCCTACCTATGCAGCTGCACGTTGGTCTACGCTTGTAACTTTGCAACTGTAGGCCTACCTATGCAGCTGCATGTTGGTCTACGCTTGCAACTTTGGTCTACGCTTGCAACTTTTCAACTGTAGGCCTACCTATGCAGCTGCGTGTTGGTCTACGCTTGCAACTTTTCAAATGTAGGCCTACCTATGCAGCTGCGTGTTGGTCTACGCTTGCATCTTTTCAAATGTATGCCTACCTATGCAGCTGCGTGTTGGTCTACGCTTGCAACTTTTCAAATGTAGGCCTACCTATGCAGCTGCGTGTTGGTCTACGCTTGCAACTTTTCAACTGTAGGCCTACCTATGCAGCTGCGTGTTGGTCTACGCTTGCAACTTTTCAAATGTAGGCCTACCTATGCAGCTGCGTGTTGGTCTACGCTTGCAACTTTTCAACTGTAGGCCTACCTATGCAGCTGCGTGTTGGTCTACGCTTGCAACTTTTAAACTGTAGGCCTACCTATGCAGCTGCACGTTGGTCTACGCTTGCAACTTTGGTCTACGCTTGCAACTTTTCAACTGTAGGCCTACCTATGCAGCTGCGTGTTGGTCTACGCTTGCAACTTTTCAACTGTAGGCCTACCTATGCAGCTGCACGTTGGTCTACGCTTGTAACTTTTCAACTGTAGGCCTACCTATGCAGCTGCGTGTTGGTCTACGCTTGTAACTTTTCAACTGTAGGCCTACCTATGCAGCTGCGTGTTGGTCTACGCTTGCAACTTTTCAACTGTAGGCCTACCTATGCAGCTGCGTGTTGGTCTACGCTTGCAACTTTTCAACTGTAGGCCTACCTATGCAGCTGCACGTTGGTCTACGCTTGCAACTTTGGTCTACGCTTGCAACTTTTCAACTGTAGGCCTACCTATGCAGCTGCGTGTTGGTCTACGCTTGCAACTTTTCAACTGTAGGCCTACCTATGCAGCTGCGTGTTGGTCTACGCTTGCAACTTTTCAACTGTAGGCCTACCTATGCAGCTGCATGTTGGTCTACGCTTGCAACTTTGGTCTATGCTTGCAACTTTTCAACTGTAGGCCTACCTATGCAGCTGCGTGTTGGTCTACGCTTGCAACTTTTCAACTGTAGGCCTACCTATGCAGCTGCGTGTTGGTCTACGCTTGCAACTTTTCAACTGTAGGCCTACCTATGCAGCTGCGTGTTGGTCTACGCTTGCAACTTTTCAACTGTAGGCCTACCTATGCAGCTGCATGTTGGTCTACGCTTGCAACTTTGGTCTACGCTTGCAACTTTTCAACTGTAGGCCTACCTATGCAGCTGCGTGTTGGTCTACGCTTGCAACTTTTCAACTGTAGGCTTACCTATGCAGCTGCGTGTTGGTCTACGCTTGCAACTTTTCAACTGTAGGCCTACCTATGCAGCTGCGTGTTGGTCTACGCTTGCAACTTTTCAACTGTAGGCCTACCTATGCAGCTGCGTGTTGGTCTACGCTTGCAACTTTTAAACTGTAGGCCTACCTATGCAGCTGCGTGTTGGTACACTCTTGCAACTTTTCCCATGGTTTTCGGTGTAATACGTTACGGGTTGTAAGCTGGTTGCCTCTTAAGACGAAATTACAATTCTATGAGAACAATTTGATGATAGTATACGATCCATCTGGCCCAATAGAAATAAAATGACCTACGATATTTTCCCCGATTTTTCTATTGTTTAACTAAGTGGGAATTTAATATACGCTACAGTTTATCAAAGGAAGCGTTTTTGATATATATAGTCCAAACCGCTTGGTGTATGAGAAATAACTATATTGAAAGAATCATTTCTCATTCAATAAAACGGTGCCTTCAGTAAATTTGAAGGGTTTAGTGTCAAAACCTTTGATGTCGGAATGTAAAACAGATAAATATTTTATAGCTTAACAGTCACATTATTATTATTATTATTATTATTATTATTATTATTATCATTATTATTATTATT
>NC_090726.1:189681853-189699526 GCF_036898095.1 Palaemon carinicauda
GGGATTCAGCATTATGAAGCTTCATCTGTGGTGGATAACGGGGGAGGGTGGGCTGTGGTACCCTAGCAGTAACAGCTGAACTCGGTTGAGTCCGTTGTCAGGCTGTGAGGAACGTAGAGAGGAGAGGTCCCCTTGTATTTTGTTTATTTCTGTTTCATTTGTTGATGTCGGCTACCCCCCAAAATTGGGGGAAGTGCCTTGGTATATGTATGATGTATGTGTTTATATATATATATATATATATATATATATATATATATATATATATATATATATATATATATATATATATAATATATATATATATATATATATATATATATATATATATATATATATATATATATATATATATATATATATATATATATATATATAGCCAAAACAATCTTTCACAAATCGCCAAAATTGCAGTGTGGTAGTTAGGAAAGGGGGAGGGGTGGGAACAAAAAAAAAAATATGATTAGAAACTGTCTGGTTGGAATTATATTTCCGGGTAATTTGTCTAAAAATTTTCACTTCTGACTATCTCCATTTATGAAACTGTTAACTATGTTTCCATTAATCACATAGCTAATGTTTTACGCTATAGTAGAATCGCCGAGTATTTAATATATATTTTTTTGTTTGTTCTTTATATAACTCAACTGAGATGGTTTATGATAATGATACTGCAACCCAAGTTGGGCCCGAATAGGGAAAATAGTCCAGTAAGGAAAGGAAATAAGGAAATAGAATAGCTGTACCCTTATCCAAGAGAACTCTATCCCAAGACAGTGGAAGACCATGGTACAGAGGCTATGGCACTACCCAAGATTAGAGAACAATGGTTTGATTTTGAAGTGTCCTCTTAGACGCTGCTTATCATGTGTAACATAAGATACTTTTTAACACACACACACACACATATATATATATATATATATATATATATATATATATATATATATATATATACATGTATATATATACCTATATATGTATATATATATATATATATATATATATATATATATGTATATATATATATATATATATATATATATATATATATATATATATATATATATATATATATATATGTATATATATATATATATATATATATATATATATATATATATATATATATATATATTTTAAGAGAGAGAGAGAGAGAGAGAGAGAGAGAGAGAGAGAGAGAGAGAGAGAGAGAGAGAGAGAGAGAGTGTGTGTACATTCAGTTTCATGCTATGATTTAGACTGCTTTTAATTAAGTTTTTCAGTCCTCATGAGGTACTGTATATTATAGTCATGATTTCCATTCTGATTTCACTATTTCTCTATTTCACTATTTCACTTCTTTACAGGTCGAATTTCTCACGGAAACTGTGAAGTAATTTGCGTCCATCGTTCGTCTACCAGTTAAAACCAGACTACATCCATTTTCCATAGGTCAAAATATCCCAGATTAAAGTGATGATAAATTAATGGATTATTCAAGGTGAGTAGATGCCATATCTTTTTATTATATCTTTCGTAATGTAAGTACATATACTTATATCAATACTTATTTACATACGAATGTGAAAATATAGTCGTGGTGATATCAATGGAGCCAAATTGTACAAACATTATCACAAAAAGAGTTTTATCTGTGTAGGTTGGATTTATTTGCGTATAAATATATATATATATATATATATATATATATATATATATATATATATATATATATATATATATATATATATATATATATATATATATATATATATATATATATATATATATATATATATATATATATATATATATATACAATATATATATGTATGTATATATATATATATATATATACACTATATATATATATATATATATGTATATATATATATATGTATATATGTATGTATATATATGTATATATATAATATATATATGTATTTGTATGTCTATGTAGACCATAGTATATCATGTGTCATGATTGTTGAATCTGTTCGCTGTCGTGCAATTTAAACCGTAGGATATATTGGTTTTGTAAGTGTAGGGAATCTGGGACATAGAAGATGGAGTGTTTGCAACTTTAAACCGTCTAAATTGAATCACACATGCGGAAATTGGATTTTAAAGAAGTGGATGGCTATATATATATATATATATATATATATATATATATATATATATATATATATATATATATATATATATATATATATCGGTTCTACAAACTTAAGTTTCCTGGTGTGCCTGACTGATATATAGAATATATACACAACAAGAAATGCAGCCGTTTCATGTCCACTGCAGGACAAATGCCTTTGACATGTCAATTCGTGTGTGGGGTTTAGCCAGTTTTTATCACCACGCTGGCCATTGTGGATTGGTGATGGTGGGAGATTTTCGTCTGACCGGTCACAGCAAACCAACATAGTATGGGTGGGCCTAGGTAGTACAGTTTTGTGATTATGGCGATACGCAAACCCTTTCATCACGTTAAGGTATCCTCATTTAAAAAGGGATATACTCTCTCTCTCTCTCTCTCTCTCTCTCTCTCTCTCTCTCTCTCTCTCTCTCTCTCTCTCTCTCTCTCTCTCTCTCTCTCTCTCTCTCTCTGTATATATATATATATATTATATTATATATATATATATATATATATATATATATATATATATATATATATATATATATATATATATATATATATAATAATGTGTGTGTGTATGTTTGTATATATATGTATATGTATGTATGTCATATTTATTTTCAGTCCTACATTTCTGCTATCTTTATTCAAATTTATTACCATCTTTTGCAACTCGTTTTAAGATTCACTAAATAGAACTATAAATATATTTGAAATTATATTTATGTTCGTAATACGTAACATTTGTCAAATGTAACTCGACATCAAAACAGTAACAGTTTAAATAATTCTACAGATGCTACTTCGTTAATAGATTTAGTAGGGGGTTTTGCGGTCGTTCTCATTGATTTCCAGTGGTAAGATTATTTCTGTAACAATCCCGTATTGGAAAGATCGCGTTGCTGTTTTTTTTTTTTTTCACCTGCCATTAGTAAAGGCTTTAATTCGAAAATTAAATGTATTATATATCATTGTCTTGCATTCTTAAGCCTTAAAATATTGAATGTACAAAATGCATAAGAGATCTATCATATTCATGAACATCTATTTACTCATTATTATTATTATTATTATTATTATTATTATTATTATTATTATTATTATTATTAATTTTGTTGGAAAAACATGATGCTATAAGCCCAAGGGCTCCAATAGATAAGAATAGCCCAGTGAGGAAAGGAAATAATGAAATAAATAAACTACAAGAGAAATAATGAATAATTGATATATATATATATATATATATATATATATATATATATATATATATAGTATATATATATATATATATATATGTATGTATGTATGTATATATATTATATATATACATTATAGCTATATCTATACATATATGTATATATATATATATATATATATATATATATATATATATATATATTAAGAACAGTAACAACATTAAAATAGACATTTCTTGAATAAACTATAAAGAGAAGCTATGTCACCCTGATTAACAAAAAAAGAAAAACAAAATATAAGAATCCACCAAAAGATTCTTGTGTGTTTAAGGTCTCAACTTCCTATAGAAGCACTGTAAGCAAGAGTTGTTGTTCCCAGGACAATGACCCAAGCAATATTAGACAACATTGAACTCCTTGGAATATTATACCTTGGACTTACGTGTTGTGCTGCCTCGAACATTAGATGGTGAAATGAGATTGAATTTGTTAGAGGTTTTAAACTTATTTTTACGTTTATTTGAATGGCTTTTTTTTTTTTTTTTTTTTTGAGGGATTATTTCATGCATTGTGCAATAACTAATGTACTCGACCCGTCAAAAATGATTGCTAAATATATAGATAGATAACAACATTTGATTCCTTAATGAAAATCACTTGATGCTCTAAAGAAAAAAAATCATATTGTGCATCAGAGAAAAAATACTTTGTACCTTAAAGAAAAAAAAGACTTGGGTGCCCTAGAGATAAAAAACAATTGGTGCCTGGAGAACAACAACACCCTGCCTTCAAAGAATAATCAACATTTGATTCGTTAAAGGAAAAGAAAAAAAACATTATTTCTTGCAATGCAGAAAAAGAAGCTCTTTGGGCCTAAAGAAAGACCACATGTTCGTTAAAGAAAACAACACTCACTGTGTTACAGGAAAAGCAACACCTGGTGCTTTAAAGAAAAAAAACAACACTTGTCTTAAAGAAAGAACTTGGTGCGTCAAAAAACACCTGGTGCCTTAAAGAAAAAACAACATATGTCTTAGAGAAAAAATTTGGTGCCACAAAGAAAAAACAACTCATGTCATAGAAAAAAAAAATTTGATACATTAAAGAAAAAGCAACACATGTTTTAGAGAAAAAATTTGTTGCCCTAAGGAAAAAATTACACTTGGTGCGTTACAGAAAAAAATATTATTGTTGTATGAAGAGGATAATGAGCTATTTTCTCCCTTAGACCATTCTTGATAACAATAACAGAAATTCGGTAGGTAGTAGGTTGCCCAAAGCACCAGCCACCCGTTCAGATCCAACCGCTGGTGTTATTGGGTCCTCTGACGGGCCAGATAGTACTACATTAAATCCCTATCTGATTACGGCTCATTTTTTTCCTTGCCCACACTTAAACCGAATAGTCTGGCATTTTCTTTACACATTGCCCTCTTTCCTTATGCACCTGATGACAACACTCAAGTTAACCGAAAAATTCTTCTTTCTCAAGGGGTTAACTACTGCACTGTACTGTAGTTGTTCAGTGGCTACTTTCCACTTTGTAAGGTTAGAAGAGACTCTTTAGCTCTTTAGCAGTACACTCCGAAATCAAACCATTGTTTAAAGGTCTTGGATAGTGTCATAACAACTGTACCATGGTCTTCCACCGTCTTGGGTTAGAGTTCTCTTGCCTGAGTGCAAACTCAAGCACGCTATTCTGTTTGTTTCCTAATTTCCTTTTCCCATTGGGCTATTTTCCTTGTTAGAGCCCTTGGACTTATAACATCCTGCTTTTCCATCAACACTGTAGTCCTACAGCGGCTACTTTCCACTTGGTAAGGGTAGAAGAGACTCTCTAACTCTTCTAGGAGAAGGACACTCCAAAATCAAACCATTGTTCTCTAGTCTCGGGTAGTGTCATAACCTCTGTACCATGGTCTTCCACTGTCTTGGGTTAGAGTTCTTTTGCTTGAGTGCAAACTCAAACACGCTATTCTATTTGTTTCCTAATTTCCTTTTACCACTTGGCTATTTTCCCTGTTAGAGACCTTGGACTTATAACATCCTGCTTTTCCATCAACACTGTAGTCCTACAGCGGCTACTTTCCACTTGGTAAGGGTAGAAGAGACACTCTAACTCTTCTAGGAGAAGGACACTCCAAAATCAAACCATTGTTCTCTAGTCTCGGGTAGTGTCATAACCTCTGTACCATGGTCTTCCACTGTCTTGGGTTAGAGTTCTTTTGCTTGAGTGCAAACTCAAACACGCTATTCTATTTGTTTCCTAATTTCCTAATACCACTTGGCTATTTTCCCTGTTAGAGACCTTGGGACTATAACATCCTGCTTTTCCATCTAGGGTTGTAAATTAGTCAGTATTATTAATGATGATAATTTGTTGCTATTAGGTCCTGGTTTCTCTTACTGGCATAGAAACAGCAACTTTATATAGATACACATTACAGCTGTGTCGCACACTGGTAAACTTCCTTTAATTCTGTTGAAGGGAAGACGATTCTCTTGGTGTTAATCAATTACAAGGGGATAGTATTGATGGATGGTTGAACCCTACCTTATTATGAATTGATTATTCATTGTAGATGAAAAATCATAATGGTTTGGAATATATGTTCCTCTTAATATATCACATTTCAAAAAGTAGAAAATTCAAACGAGTCAGTGTGATTACTCTTGGCTTTGAAGTGACCAATAAAGAGATAAAATTACTTTGGGTTTATGGGAAAATTTATAACACAGATGTGTTGTCAAGACTAGAAACTTTCAGAGAGTATCACAGAATTGGTTATTTAATATAGATGAAAAACCATAATGGTTTGGAATATATGTTGTTCTTAATATATTACATTTCAAAAGTAAAAATTAAAACGAGTCGGTGTGATTACTCTTGGCTCTAAAATGACTAACAACGAGATGAGATTACTTTAAGTTTATGGGGAAATTTATAACATATGTTGTCAAGGCTAGAAACTTTCAGAGTATCACACAGTATCCTAAAACATACACGATGTATTTTCTCGTAAATTTCTCGATAACCGTAAGATTAACAGCCTAATAACAATGGTAATTTTAAATTTTTTTGTTTTCCAGGTTTGCTTGAATTTGATAAAATTTACAAATTTCATTATATATATCTTTACGATCCTTATGATGCAAAGCAGCTCATACTCCTACGTCACAAATATATCTGCTCAGTATACAGTAGTTATGATTTCTTAAGAAACATCTTTAGTGGTGGAAAGTTTTAAAAGATATAGTTAACGAAGACTTACTGTATAAGTAAAATGGCCCCTTTAGTATTCGTACTCATGTTTTTAATAATTTAAATTAGCAAATAATAATGAAAATAGGACTTCAATGCATATACCCTTTTTACGAACTAACAAACCGGTCCCCTTAGTATACATATCCAGGTTTTTAATAATTTGAATAAGTAAGTAATGATGAAAATAGCTCTTCAATGCATATACCTTGGTAACACACTAGCAAACCTGAACAACACAAAGAGTTATAAACCTTATCTTGCGCAGATATCATCACATAGCAAGCAATGAATATGTATTGGCTCTTTTCATTAAGGTTAAAGCGCATTTCCAGGTTTAAATGAAACGTTCTCCGTTTCATCTCTCTTAGGAAAACAACGTTTGGCCAGACGGACATGAATAGCAAGTAAACGTTCGCTCATTTATTGTTGTTGTCGAATGTTGAATATTAGATATCAGATTGTGATGTTTAGTTGAATTCTCTCTTAGTTCTGCTTGAGGTGGTCTTTCGTCTTTAGCGTTTATAAGATGGTGTTGAAATAGGGTTGTTGAATATATTTAGCCTTAAATTAGCATGTTTCATATACTGTAGTCTAAATCGTTAGATGTCGAAAGTTAAGGTATTTAAATATTTAAGAGATTAAACTGTCGAAAATTAAGATATTTAAAGGTTTAAAAGATTGAATGTCCCCCCAAAATGGCAGAGACAAGGGACAGTGACAATACCCTAGAGAATAATCATATCCATATGATCAGTGCCCAAGCCCCCTCTCCACCCAAGCTTGGACCAGGGAGGGCAAGGCGACGGCTGTTGATGACTCTGCAGGTAGACCTATAGGCTCCCCCAAATATCCCCTACTAAGCCCATAAGTATGGTAAGGTTGCAGACAGTACAAGAAACTATCGACCTTGAGCGGGACACTATTATTATTATTATTATTATTATTATTATTATTATTATTTGCTAAGCTACATGTGTAGTTGGAAAAGCAATATGCTATATCCAAAGGGCTCCAACAGAGAAAATAGCCCAATGAGGAAAGGAAATAAGGAAATAAATAAACTACAATAGGCTATAAACGATTGTTTCATTTAGTCTAAAAGGCGAGCTGTCGAAGTTAAAGTATGATTGTCCCCAAAATAAGATGCTTATTATTCAACAGGCATTTGATATTGACTTTATAACCAGGTGTGAGGAATTCTGTTGTTTGATACGTAAAGAAGGTATAGTTTAGGTAGCATACTATATTATATGATTAAAAAGATATAGATTTGGTATATACAATGTCATTGTATATCCAGGTGCTTTTTGATATATTTCTTGTTAACAGGAAAATCTGCCCGAGATATTTTTTCAGGATAGACATATTGTTTGGTTTTTAACGCTTCCCACATTTACTGTTAATTTTGAGGCCTACTCTTGTAATTTTGATGACTGTATATCCATCTCTGTCTATTCTTGCGTACATTGTGCCTGTCTAATAAAAATTTTGGTCTTAACTAGTCAGGAAAAGACCGAAAATATTTGTTGATATGTTTTATCACTTTGGGCTTAGTAATATCATGAATATTAAAAGCATCTGCAGTACCCCCCCCCCCTCTCTCTCTCTCTCTCTCTCTCTCTCTCTCTCTCTCTCTCTCTCTCTCTCTCTCTCCAGAAGCAAATGTTTATCTCTTAAGCTCTGACGCTTCATTCTCTTAAAAGTTTATGAGCCTGTTTAAGTGTTTATACTTGATTCCCTTAATTGCACGGTGACTTTTATTCCCACTTTCCAAGTGCTCCTCATTTGTATCCCGTCTCTGTTTCAAATGAACGTCTTAATTTCAAGCCCTTTTTCAACACCGATGATGATCCCCGCGGAAAACTTTTCCCACTTCATCTCCTCGTTTTATGCTACGGACGAAATTACTTATACGTATTATAAGCAGGAGATCTTCGTCTGTTGGTGTTTTCTTTCGTAATGTTCTGCAGGAGGGAAAAACCACATTCGTCAGGTGTTACTAACTGGTGTACGCGACCCGTCAAAGATGAATATGAATATTTAGATAAGCACAAGCACATACACATATTCAACCAGTCCCATGGCTTCCCCCTTTTCTAACCACAATCCTTCTCACCAGGATATGACTACTGCTTCGCTCCCCTACCCGAAGGACGGGGAGAGACTAAGTAGTTCTACGCCTGGCAATGCGGCTGAGCGTGACCGGAAAGTTTTATATATATATACATTATATATATATATATATATATATATATATATATATATTTTTTTTTTTTTTATTTATATAGGAGGGATGTTTGCCCAGACGATCCTTTCAAGGAAACAGTTATTATTATTATTATTATTATTATTATTATTATTATTATTATTATTATTATTATTATTAACCAAGCTACAACTCTAGTTGGAAAAGTAAGATGCTATAAGCCCAAGGGCTCCAACAAGGTAAATAGTCAAGAGGACCCAAGAACACTAGCGGTAGGATCTTAACGCATGGCTGGTGCCTTGGCCAACCTCAAACGTACGGTGTTCCGTAATCAGATAGGGATCTAATGTAGTACTATCTGGCCAGTCAAGAGATATCTATCTGATTACTGATCATTTTTTCCATTGCCCACACTTACACCGAATAGTCTGGCATATTGTTTAAACATTGTCCTCTTTCCTTTTGCACCTGATGACAACACTTAAGTTGACCGAAAAATTCTTCTTTCTCAAGGGGTTAACTACTGCACTGTACTGTAGTTGTGCAGTGGCTACTTTCCACTTGGTAAGGGTAGAAGAGACTCTTTAGCTCTTCTAGGAGGACACTCCAAAATCAAACCATTGTTTTCTAGTCTTGGATAGTGTCATAGCCTCTATACCTTGGTCTTACACTGTGTTGGGTCAGAGTTCTCTTGCTTGAGTGCAAACTTAAGCACGCTATTATATTTGTTTCCTATTTTCCTTTTATCACAGGGTTATTTTCCCTGGTAGACCCCTTGGGCTTATGACACCCTTCTTTTACATCTACACGTAGTTCTTCAGTGGCTACTTTCCACTTGGTAATGGTAGAAGAGACTCTTTTGCTCTTCTAGGAGAAGGACACTCCAAAATCAAACCATTGTTCTCTAGTCTTGGGTAGTGCCATAGCCTCTGTACCATGGTCTTTCACTGTCTTGGGTTAGAGTTCTCTGAGTGTAAATTAAAGCACGCTATTCTATTTGTTTCCTAATTTCCTTTTCTCACTGGGCTATTTCCCCTGTTAGAACCCTTGAGCTTATAACATACTGCTTTTCCATCTAGGGTCATAGATTAGCTATTATTATCGATCATTATAATTTGTTGCCATTAGGTCCTTGTTTTTCTAAATGGCATAGAAACGGTAGCTATGTATCGATACACATTACAGCTGTGTCGCTCGCTGGTAAACATACTGTAATTCTCTTGAAGGGAAGACGATGCTCTTAGTGGTAATAATTCAAAAGGAGATAGTATTGATGGCTCGTTGAACACTACCTTACTATGAATTGATTATTCAATGTAGATGAAAAACCATAAAGGTTTGGAATATATGTTCTTCTTAATATATCACATTTCAAAAAGTAAAACTTCAAATGTGTCGGTGTGATTACTCTTGACTTTAAAGTAACTAACAAAGAGAAAATATTACTTTAGGTTTATGGGTAAATTTAAAACACAAATGGTTTGTCAAGACACTGGAAACTCTCAGAGAGTATGACAGATATTTACACGCTCCTAAAACATATACAATGTATTTTCTCGTAAATTTCCTGATGACAGTAAGATTAACAGCCTAATACTAATGGTAAATTTAAACATTTTTGTTTTCCAGGCTTGCTTGAATTTGATAAATTCTATAAATTTCATTATATATAACTTTATGATCTTTATGATGCAAAGCAGCTCATACTCTTACGTCAGAACTATAGCTGCTCAGTATTGTTATGATTTCTTAAGAAACATTTTTGGTGGTGGAAAGTTTTAAATGATATAGTTAACGCAGTAGAATTGTCCCCTTAGTATTTATATACAAGTTTTTAATAATTTGAATAAACAAATAATGATGAAAATGGGACTTCAATGCATATACCCTGTTAACGAACTAACAAACCGGTCCCCTTAGAATACATATCCAGGTTTTTAATAATTTAAATAAGCAAATAATGATGAAAATATGACTTTAATGCATATACCATGGTAACAAACTAGCAAACCAGTCCCCAAGTATACATATACAGGTTTTTAACCATTTAAATAAGCAAATAATGATGAAATTAAGACTTCAATGCATATACCTTGGTAACAAGCTAACAAACCAGTCCCCTAGTATACATATCCAGGTTTTAAATCATTTATACACATAATAAGGAAAATAGGTCTTCAGTGCATATACCTTGGTAACAAACAAGCAAACCTGAACAACACAAATAGTTATAAACCTTATCTTGGGCAGATATCATCACATAGCAAGCAATGAATATGTATTGGCTCTTTTCATTAAGGTTAAAGCCCATTTCCATGTTTGAATGAAACGTTCTCCGTTTCATCTCTCTTTGGAAAACAACGTTTGGCCAGACGGACATGAATAGCAAGTAAACGTTTGCTCATTTATTGTTGTTGTCGAATGTTGAATATTAGATATCAGATAGAGATGTTTAGTTGAATTCTAACTTTATTTAGCTTGATGTTGTCTTACATCTTTAGCGCTTATTAAATGCTGTTTAAATTTAGTTATTAGATATATTCAGCTTTAAATGATTGTTTCATTTAGTGTAAATGGTGAGCTGTCGATAGTTAAGGTATTTAAAAGATTAAAGGTCACTCAAAAATGGCAGAGACAAGGGACAGTGACAATGTCCTAGAGAAAGGACAAGGCCCTAGACTAGACTAATCGTATCCATATGATCAGTGTCCAAGCTTGGACCAGGGAGGGCAAGGCAATGGTTGTTGATGACTACAGGTAGATCTTAGCTCATAAGGATGGTAAGGTTGCAGACAGTATAAGAAACTATCGAGCTTGAGCGGAACTCTTAACCCCAGTCCAGCAGATCGCCAGGCAGGGACGTTTCCAATAGGCTTTTAATGATTGTTTCATTTAGTCTAAAAGGCGAGCTGTCGAACGTAAGGTGCTTATTATTCAATAGCCATTCCATAATAGCTTTGATTATAACCAGGTGTGACGAAATGTTCTTTGAGGTGCTTATTATTCAATAGCCATTTGATAATAGCTTTGATTATAACCAGGTGTGACGAAATGTTCTTTGATACGTAAAAAAAATGTATATTTTAAATATAGCAACTTACTTTATTATATAAAAAAATATAAATTAGGTATATACATTGTCAGTGTATATTCAGGTGCTCTTTGATATATTTCTTGTTAACCGGAAAATGTGGCCGAGATATTTTTTTTTCAAGATATCAGATATTTTGTTTGGTTGTTAACGCTCCCCACATTTTCCGTTATTTTTTTAGGTATACTCTAGATTTTGATGACTGTCTACCCATCTATGTCTATTCTTTCGTAGATTACGCATGTCTAAAAGAATGATCTTCGTCATAATTAGTCAAAAAAAGAACGAAAACATTTGTTGATATGTTTTATTACTTTGGGCTTACGTAATATCATGAATATTGAGAGCATCTCTCTCTCTCTCTCTCTCCCTTCTGATGCAAATGTTTATCTCTTAAGCTCTAGCACTTCATTCTCTTAAAAGTATATGAGCCTGTTAAATGTTTATACTTTATTCCCTTAAGTGCCTGGGCCTTTTATTCCTAGTCTCCAAGTGCCCGTCATTTGTATCCCGTCTCTGTTTCAAATGAACGTCTTAATTTCGAGCCCTTTTTTCAACACCGGAGGATGATCCCCGCGGAAAACTTTTCCCACCTCATCGCCTGGTTTTATGCTACGGACGAAATTACTTATACTATTATAAGCAGCAGCTCCTCGCATGTTGGTGTTTTCCTTCCTAATGTTCTACTGAAAGAAAAATTGCTTTTGGGGGGTTGTTACTAACTAGTTTACGCGATCCTTTAGAAAGGACTGATGAATATTTAGATATACAAGAGCACTAGCACTAGGTATATTCAACCCATCCCACTGCTTCCTATTTTCCTAACTACAATCCCTCTCACCAGGGTACCGTATAACTACTCCTTCGCTCCTCTACCCAAAGGGTGGGGAGAGACCAAGTAGTTATACGTCTGGCAATGCGGCTGAGCGTGACCGGAAAGACATATATAGGAGGGATGTATGCTCAGACGATCCTTTCAGTTTAAAAGTTTAAAGGTCGCTCATGAATGGCAGAGGCAAGGCACAGTGACAATGCCCTGGCCTAGAGACTGACCATATATACATATGATCCGGGCTCAAACCCCTGTCCACCCAATCTAGGACCAGGGAAGGCAAGGAAATGGCTGTTGATGACTCAGCAGTTACACCTATTGGCTCCCAAAAGCCCCCCATCCTTAACTCACAAGGATGGTAAAGCTGCAGACACAACAGAAAACTAACGAGCTTGAGCGGGACTCTTTAACCCCAGTCCAGCAAATCGCCAGGCAGGAACATTTCCAAGAGGCTTGAAATTGTTGTTTTATTTCATTTAAATGTCGAGCTGTCGAAGTTAAGGTAGGATTGTCATCAAAATAATATGCTTATCATTCAAAAGATATAGTAGCTTAATATATTGTATGAAAAAAATGGTTGGTAAATACAGTCCTTGTACACCCATGTGCTCATTGATATATTTCTTGGTAACCGGAAAAGCTGGCCGAGATATTTTTTCTAGATATTAAACATTATGCCTGGCTTTTGACGGTTCCCACATTTACCGTTAGTTTTGAGCTATACTCTAGATTTTGATGACTGTCTACCCGTCTTTGTCTATTGTTTTGAAGATTGCGCATATCTAAAAAATTCTTTGTCTAAACTAGTCAGAAAAAGAACGAAAATATTTGTTGATATGATTTATCACTGGACTTATGTGATATCATGGATATTGAGAGCATCTGCATCTCTCTCTCTCTCTCTCTCTCTCTCTCTCTCTCTCTCTCTCTCTCTCTCTCTCAGATGCAAATGTTTATCTCCTAAGCCCTGACGCTTCATTCTCTTAAAAGTATATGAGCCTGTTAAGTGTTTATACTTTATTCCCTTGAGTGGCCGGGCCTTTTATTCCCATTCTCTAAGTGCTCCTCATTTGTATCCCGTCTCTGTTTCAAATGAACGTCTTAATTTCGAACCCTTTTTCAACACTGGATGGTGATCCCCGTGGAAAACTTTTCCCACTCCATCGCCTCGTTTTATGCTACGGACGAAATTACTTATTCGTATTATAAGCAGCAGCTCTTCGCCTGTTGTTGTTTTCCTTTGTAATGTTCTGCTGAAGGGGAAACCACGTTCGTGAGGTGTTACTAAGTGGTGTATGCGACCAGTCAAAAATGACGGATAGAAGTTTCGATAGATATTCAAGCGAGCACACATTTCCATACACTACCCGTCCCACTGCTTCCCCCTTTCCTAACTACATTCTCTCTAAGGTACTCCTTCTCTCCCCTACCCGAAGGACGGGGAGAGACCTAGTAGTTATATGCCTGGCAATGCGGCTGAGTGTGACCGGAAAGATATATATATTGGAGGGATGTTTGACCAGACGATTCAAAGATTTAATGGTCTCTCATGAATGGCAGATGCAAGGCACAGTGACGATGCCCTAGAAACTGACCATATATACATATGATCAGCGCTCAACCCCCTCTCCACCCAATCTAGGACCAGGGAAGGCCAGGAAATGGCTGCTGATGACTCAGCAGTTACACCTGTTGGCTCAACTCAACAAGGATGGGGAGGTTGCAGACACTACAGGGAATTATCTAGCTAGAGCGGGTCTCGAACCCCAGTCTAGCAGAACGCCAGACATGGGCGTTTCCAATAGGCTTTTAATGATTGTTTTATTTAGTCTAAATGGCGAGTTGTCTAATGTAAGGTATGATTGTCATCAAAATAAGATGCTTATCATTCAAAATGCATTCGATAATATCTTTGATTTTAACCAGGTGTGAAGAAATGGGATGTTTGATATGTAAAGAAGGTATAGTTTAGGTAGCTTACTATATTATATGAAAAAAATATAGATTTGGTATATACATTGTCAATGTATATCCAGGTGCTCATTGACATATTTCTTATTAACAGGAAAATCTGACCCAGATATATTTTTTTTTTCAAGATATTAGACATTATGTCTGGTTTTGACCGGTTCCCACATTTACTGCTAGTTTGAGGTATACTCTTTTGATTTTGATGACTGTCTACCCATATTTGTCTATTCTTTCTTAGATTGTGCATGTCTAACAAAAATCTTGGTCAAAACTAGTCAGAAAAAGAACGAAAATATTTGTTGATATATCTTATCACGTTGGGCTTACGTAATATTATGAATATTGAGAGCATCTCTCTCTCTCTCTTTCTCTCTCTCTCTCTCTCTCTCTCTCTCTCTCTCTCTCTCTCTCTCTCTCTCTCTCTTCATATGCAAATGTTTATCTCTTAAGCCTTGACGCTTCTTTCTCTTAAAAGTATATGAGCCTGTTAAGTGTTTATACTTTATTCCCTTAAGTGCCCGGGGCCTTTTATTCCCATTCTCCAAGTGCCCGTCATTTGTATCCCGTCTCTGTTTCAAATGAACGTCTTAATTTTGAGCCCTTTTCACAGCAGATGATGATCCCCGCGGAAAACTTTCCCACTTCATCACCTCGTTTTATGCTACGGGTGAAATTCCTTATACATATTATAAGCTGGAGATCTTCGTCTTATGGTGTTTACCTTCGTAATGTTTTGATGAGGGAAAAACCACGTTCATGAGGTGTTTCTAAGTGGTGTACGCGACCCGACAAAAATGACTGATAGACGTTTCGATAGCTGTTCATGTGGGCACACATTAACATATACTACCCGTCCCACTGCCTCCCCTTTCCTAACTACAATCCCTCTTACCAGGGTATGACTACTCCTTGCTCCCCTACCCGAAGGACGGGGAGAGACCAAGTAGTTATACGTCTGGCAATGCGGCTGAACGTGACTGGAAAGATATATATAGGAGGGATGTATGCCCAGACGATCCTTTCAAGGATACAGTTTAAAGGTTTAAAGGTCACTCATGATTGGCAGAAGCAAGGCACAGTGACAATGCCCTGGCCTAGAGACTGACCATATATACAGTACATATGATCTGGGCCCAAACCCCTGTTCACCCAAGCTAGGACCAGGGAAGGCCAGGAAATGGCTGCTGAGGAATCAGCAATCACACCTATTGGATTAAATCAACAAGGATGGGGAAGATGCAGACACTACAGGAAACTATCTAGCTAGAGTGGTTCTCGAACCCCAGTCTAGCAGAACGCCAGTCAGGGGCATTTCCAATAGGCTTGTAATGAATGTTTTATTTAGTCTAAGTGGCGAACTTTTGAAGTTAAGTTATGATTGTCATCAAAATAATATGTTTATCATTCAAAAGGCATTTGATATAATAGCTTTGTTTATAATTAGGTGTAAAAGAAATTGTTTGATACATAAAGAAGGTATAATTTCGATATAGTAGCTTAGTATATTATATGAAAAAAAAAATATAGATTTGGTATATACAATGTCAATATATATCCGGAAAATCTGGCCAGGTTATTTTTTTTCAAGATATTAGACATTATGCCTGGCTTTTGACGGTTCCCACATTTACTGTTAGTTTTGAGCTATACTCTAGATTTTGATGACTGTCTACCCATCTGTGTCTATTCTTTCGTAGATTGTGCATATTTAAAAAAATTCATGGTCAAAATTAGTCAGAAAAAGGACGAAAATATCTGTTTATATGTTTCATCAATTTGGGCTCATATAAGTAATATATGAATATTGAGAGCATCTGCAGTGCTCTCTCTCTCTCTCTCTCTCTCTCTCTCTCTCTCTCTCTCTCTCTCTCTCTCTCTCTCTCTCTCTCTCTCTCTCTCTTTCCAGATGCAAATGTTCATCTCTTAAGTTCTGACGCTTCATTCTCTTAAAATATATGAGCCTATTAAGTGTTTATACTTTATTCCCTTAAGTGCCCGGGGCCTTTTATTCCCATTCTCCAAGTGCCCGTCATTTGTATCCCGTCTCTGTTTCAAATGAACGTCTTAATTTCGAGCCCTTTTTCACACCGATGATGATCCCCGCGGAAAACTTTTCCCACTTCATCGCCTCGTTCTATGCTACGGGTGAAATTACTTAGAGGTATCATAAGCAGGAGATCTTCGCCTGTTGTTGTTTTCCTTCGTAATGTTCTGCTGAGAAAAAACTGCGTCCATGAGGTGTTACTAACTGGTGAACGTGACCTGTCAAAGATGACGGCTGTGCGTAACCGGAAATATATATATATATATATATATATATATATATATATATATATATATATATATATATAAAGGAGGAATGTGTGCCCAGACAATCTTTTCAAGGATACAGATTAAAGGTTTAAAGGTCACTTATGAATGGCAGAGGCAAGGCACAGTGACATTGCCCTAGAGACTGACCATATATACTTATGATCACCGCCCAAGCCCCCTCTCCACCCAAGCTAGGACCAGAGAGGACCAGGAAATAGCTACTAACAACTCAACAGTTACACCTATTGGCTCCTACAAGCCCACCATCCTTAACTTGCAAGGATAGTGAGGCTGCGGACGCTACAGGAAACTATTTAGCTAGAGTGGGTCTCGAACCCCAGCTTAGCAGAAACCCAGGCAGGGGCGCTTCCAAGAGGCCACCACAAACCTATGAATGATTGAATAATTTGATATCTGTAATGATGAAGAATTTTCCATTTCTTCATTAATTCAAAGCGTTATGCATTTTTGAGGGAGCATCGTTTTCATTTACTGCTAGAATAAATTTGCTAACAGACAGGCAGTGAGCTTGATTATTAATTATGCGCAACTAATTTAAATGTACGTCAGCTAATTAAGTACCTCGTATCTCATTTTTATAATTTGTATGAATAACTGAGCAACAGCTCGAATGGTGTTTTTCATTTGTTTGATATTTGCATCGTGTATAT
>NC_090726.1:189700026-189725026 GCF_036898095.1 Palaemon carinicauda
CTAAGAAAAGAGGAGAAGAGGAGGCGTTAGAGTTTAAAGAAGGAACGAGGCGTTTAATGTATAATGACTCAAGGGTAGTTAAAAATTCGCTATGTTTTGTCCCAGCAATAATTGAAAAATGTTTTTTGTTTACTTTTGTTTTGCAAATGGCGGCATGATTCCTTATATTAAAAAATTCTGGGTTACCAAGTCTCTGACCAGTTCTGAAGCTGTATCCCATATGGCTACAGTATCTCACCTGCAACAACCTTCGGCAAGATCCAACATAGATACCGGGACATCCCGGGCATTTGAATTTATAAATGATGTTGGACCTCATGAAGGTCTGCAGTTTGTCTTTGTAGCCAATAAATACATTAATTTTGAGTGGATTGACTGGGATTAGTTGGATGTTGAGGCAGCCGAACTCTTTTCCTATTATTTTTTTAAGTTTGATGGGAAACTTGTTGTCAGATAGGTAAGGAATTGTAGCGAAAATATTTTTCTTATTTACATTAGACGATGGAACTAGAGTGGAGAAATGTCGTGAGAGGAGCTTGTTAATAACCTTGTGAACCATATTTTCAGGGTAAGAGTTTTGCTTGAAAAAATTAACCAAAAATAAAATCTCCTTATGAAAGAGTGACCAACTCGAGGAATAACGCAGAGCCCTATAAACAAGTGTGTATATAGCATTTAGTTTAAAATTTAAAAAACAAGAACTATAAAAATTGTTGGCAAGTCCAGTGTATGTCTTTTTCCGATACACAGATGTTATAAATTCACCATTGTCTCTGCTTACGTTAATGTCTAAAAAAGGTAGAGTTGTTGTTTTCTTTTTCCATAGTGAACTTCATATTTTGGTGTTGAATGTTTATATGGCTTAAAAACATTTCACTATGCCATGGTTGTTTAAATAACACAAACGTGTCATCAACATATCTTCTATAATACACTGGCTTACAAGAGTCTGGACAACTATTTAAAAAATTTAGAAGATATATATATATATATATATATATATAGATACATATATATATATATATATATGTATATATATATATATGTATATGTATATACATACACATACACACACACCGCACAAACACACACACATATATATTATATATATATATATATATATATATACTGTATATATACATCTACAGTAGTACCCTGATTTACATAGTTCAGTTTAATTTAGTTCTATCTTTGTATGTCATCCCTAAATATTAAAGGAAAAATCAAATCTGCATTATGCCACTTTACGTGACCTTATTTCGGCATTGAATTGTAACCATTATGATAAATTTTAGATTAAGATTTTATTCTATTTATCAAGTAAACAAAAACTTGTCCATACATTCATTATGAAAATATTAGTGGCACTGTACTGTATACATAGCATTAATAGAAAATATAATCCCCTGATAAGTATGATAGAAAACGTGCTTTCTTTTGATTTTTTTGAAGTCACAGAACAGTACAGGTTTTATCGTGTAACTATCCCGACTGAAGCGCTGTTGGCTACATTGTATGGACAAACAGTTTTTCCATTAATGATTGTCAACAATGTAATGTGCTAAATGCTTATTTTATGACCGTTAAAGAAAAAGGATAAGGGTTAATTTAAATACGTCTTTTGTTATTACAATGTAAAAACAAAACCTATCAAATGCCAGAAGAAAGTATGCGTTTGTCTACATCTGCTCTTTTCAACACACTATTTCTTTACTTTTTTTTTTTCCTGTGGTGTACAAACGCATTGAAGTTATCTTTTGATATCTTGGCAATCTTTTCAGATTTTAGCAATGTCTTCCAAGAAAGTTAAAGTGAGAGTCATATGATTACAATGCAAGACAAATTGGACATGGTAAAGAGATATGAAAAGGGGTGAAAAATCTATAAATATTGCACATGCTGTAGGCCTGTCTCGAACAACAATGTCCACCATGAATTATATCAGACTGCAATGTCCGGTATGTGATTGAAAAAGTTTCGTAATCGTACACCGTAATCCTCAACAATTGATATGAAGAGAGGCAAAATCTACATTGAATGGAACGCTTATCCATTTGGATAGAATGACAGATCCATGAACGAATTCCTATAAGCCAAATTCTTATTCAAGGGAAGGCCAATTCTTTGAAGGCTTGCGAAAAAAAAAAAACATCCTGAAGAAAAGGTCCCTCCATTTGTTACAAGTCACAGATGGTTTAATTTGTTTATAAAGTGCTTTAGTATGCACAATATTAAAATTAAATCTGAAGCTGGTGCTATTGATGCCGTGGCTGCCGAGAAATTTGTAGAATCCATGAAAAAATAATTTCTCAACATCGAATTCCCCCAAAACTCATCTTCAATGTCAATGAGATGGGATTATTTTGGTAGAGAATGCCCAATCGTTATTTTATTTCGTAGGAAGAGAAAACCTTGCCAGGGTACAAGATAGACTAACTTTAATGTTAAGGGTGAGTGTGACTGGAGCTTTAAAGCTAAAGCCTTTGTTAGTTCAGGTATATCATACCCTTAATCCCCAGTCCCTCAAGAACTCCCGAAATTCCAAATTTCCTATGATGTGGATGGATAATCAAAGGCATGTTTCACCAAGGCCATTTTTGAGGATTCCTTCAGTGGCTATTCCAGACCATCGATCAAGGAGTATTGCAGGGTAAAAATACTGCCTGTCAAGGTTATGCTAATATTGTACTCTACAATACCCACTGACATCCCTCACACTTGAATGACATTCACCCTTATGTAATAGTTGTTTTTTTACCCACCCAACATCAACTGTTATGCAGACCATGGACCAAGGCATCATATCAATCTTCAAGCTGTACTATCTACTGCATACCAGGCAGTTGATGCTGCTTCGGTAGAGGATGGGATGAATATTCGAGAGCTTTGGAATGTATACAATATTTATCAGTGTTAAACAAAAGTACTTATTGGTCTGAAGTGACCCAATCAGTGATAAACGGTGTACGGAAGTAACTGGCCCCTCAATTCATGCATGATTTTGAAGGCTTTGAAGAGCCAGTCAAGGACATAAGAAGGAATTTGGATAGTGATGAGTGCTGAATTAAAGATGGAGTGGGGAGACAAAGATTCTGAAAAGTTGATCGAGGCTCACAAGCAACCACTGATAAAGGAAGAACTATGTTTTCGGGGTGTGTTCAGGAAGTTCCCTCTAGCACATTGAGCCTGCGTTCGAATCATGCCATGGAAGAGGGAGAATATTCATTTATTTATCGTTTAGATGTAAGGATGGCAAAGGTAAGAACATTAGAACTATTTGAGGCCCATGTAAAGTGTAGAGCTTATCGTGGCATGGAAAGGAAATTATAAATTATGTATTGACTTTTAGATTAAGCCTATATATATATATACTGTATATATATATATATATATATATATATATATATATATATATATATACATACATATATATATATATATATACATACATGTATATATATATATATATATATATATATATATATATATATATATATGCAGTATATGTATACATACATATATTATATTATATATATATATATATATATATATATATATATATATATATATATATATATGTATGTATACATATACTGCATATATATGTATATAGGCCTAATCTAAAAACCAGTACATAGTTTATACATTTCTTTTCCATGCCACAATGACCTCTAAACTTTACATTGTCCTCAAATAGTTCTAATGTTTTGTACCTTTGAAATCCTAACCTCCAAACGAGAAATAAATGAATATGCTCCATCTTCCCGGGCATGATTTGAACCTCTACTGTGATGGAAATATACTGTTACCATACGACTTGAAGACACATCATCTATCAGAGATTTCATTGATCTGGCACTACAATTTATGACAGTCATAGTACTCTTAAAAAGGCCATTGATCTCACTGTATAAATCACATGTGCAACTACATATTTTTATGCAAGGCTTTGGACTTATTTATATATATATATATATATGTATATATATATATATATATGTATATATATACTTATATAATATTATTATTATTATTATTATTATTGTTATTATTACTTGCTAAGCTACAACCCTAGTTAGAAAAGCAAGATGCTATAAGCCCAGGGGCCCCAACTGGGAAAGTAGCTCCGTGAGGAAAGGAAAGAAGGAAAAATAAAATGTTTCAAGAACAGTAACATTTAGATATTTCATATATATATATATATATATATATATATATATATATATATATATATATTTATATATTATATTATATATATATATATGTATATGTATATATATATATATATATATATATATATATATATATATATATATATTATATAGTGTGTGTGTGTGTCAGATATGATCGACAGAAAGTTAGAATATACCTTCTCTGGAGACTGTTACCGGACCTGTGATACCTTCATTCTTCCCATTTTTTTTTAATAATTTTACCATGCTGTTATCTTCCCCTCTTCTGGTTGTTATTCGCGTTTCTTTATATCCATATCATTTTTCCCCTTCTGTTTCTCTCTTAATAATGACTGCATACAGTTTCACGTAGTTCATTGCTTTTCCTTCCGTTTTTCATTTAGTGCATTTTTATAGAGAATTTTCAAAAGGTTTTCCTTATCTATTTTGCTCTCTGTAACTAGTTCGTTTTTATTCATTGCTTTTCTAAATGTTTAGTATTTTTTCTTATTCATTTGATCTTCAATATTCAACTATTGTTTCGTTATCATTAGAATTAGCATTTATCCTGTTTGATTTGTTTATCTTACAGTGCGTTACTCGTCTTTAGAAAAAAAAGTCTAGCGATATATTTCTTAATTACAGTCGCTCATATTCTCCCTGTTTTATATTCTGCTTTCATTTCAATTGCTTACACATAATCACCACTTCATTTTTAGGCATTTCTTTGTTAATTTCTGTTTTCATTTGCTCTTTCTTTTCCTCTAATTCATTCTTGCAAAACAGTTCTTTGTTTTTCTAGCATTCATTATGTTTCGTTGCACTCGCATTTTCTTGTCTTTAACCCTTTTGATTACGCGAGTCTTTTAATCTTCCTTTGTCATTTTTTTTTCGCATAGAAGACGTTGAAGATAAATAAAAGCTGGTTCATATCAAGTGTGGACAAATATTGAAAGCGGAACTATTCCCTCCAATCTTCGAAGTAGAACATAATGATTATTGAGATTTCTGGGGAGATTAACTAATTGCTCCCCCCCAAAAAAAAAAAAAAAATTCTAAGGATCAGTCAGTAAGTACAGCAAAAACAGTTCTGGCAAGAAACGTCTTTTTCAGTCTTGGATTTAGATATTATTATTATATTTTTTTTTTTTTTTTTTTTTTTTTTTTTTTTTACGGTTGGCTATTTGTACAGTATCTACTCCCTTGACGATTTCATGTTATTTGGAAACAAAATTGCCTTGTATATTCAGGAAGGTGGTAAGGGTTGGATGGTGAGGGGACTCCTCCTTTTATTCACTATTCATATAAAGGGCAAAAGTTCAAGATCAAAGCAGTTACATTTTATAATGTATAAGGTTTTCTAACGAGACTCGTAAATAACCGACAATATTTATCATTGAACCCGAAGATAATTGCGATATGAATTATTCATAGGGCAAATATTCGTTAGCTGAGACAGCCTGGTCTTAATGTGCAGGTTGTTATGAGATGAAAATTAAAGTGAGGTCATCATTACTTGTACTGATTATTTGATGTTTCAAAGTAATCAGAGGTCGTCGAATATTACAGCAACGATGCGTTTATTATCATAAAGTCACTTATATGACGTCAGTGTAAACCTGAACAATTTTATTTCATGAATGTTGTTGTGGCCTGATTGGTAACGTCTCTGCTTGGTGTTTGCCAGACGGGGGTTCGAGTCCCGCTCAGACTCGTTAGTGCCTTTAGTGTCTGCAACCTTACCTTCCTTGTGAGCTAAGGTGGTGGTGGGGGGGAGGGGCCTCGGGCAAGCCAATAGGTCTTTCTGTTGATCAGAATCCATTTCCTGGTCCTCCCTGGACATAGCTTGGGTGGAGAGGGGGCTTGGGCGCTGATCATATGATATATGGTCATTCTCTAGGGCATTGTCCTGCTTACTAGAGCAATGTCACTGTCCCTTGCCTCTGCCATCCATGAGCGACTTTTAAATCTTTAAGTCTCTAATTGCTTAGTGTGTAACGGATAGGGCAAAAGAGATTTATCACTGACTGACTGGACTGATGGACTACATAACAATTTTAGGCATAGACTGGCTTGACAGCAAATAGTGGTTTACAGATTCGCTCTGTTTGGTCATACTCTGCATTCACAATTGGCTCAATATTTGGCATATCACCATAACCACCAATCCTGATCATCAGTGTTCTGGTCAAGTCCCGAATATTAGGTGACTTTTAGCATCATGTGGTACTATGTACGTAAAGTTATAAGTTGCTGACTTATCTCAGTTAAACGACGTTAAGAATGGCATTCTTAGATCATCGTTGATGTTCCTCTCTATATTGTGATGTACTTATACTTCAGAGCCAAGAGAAGTACTGATTCATTCTTATTTGCTTAGGTAGTCACTAAGTTTCCACAGCAAAGTATGATGAATAGGAACATAGCTGTGAAAAACGATAGATTTGTTTATGGCTGAGCTCTACTATTTATATAACAACAATTGTCCATCTCTATAGGAACGAAAGATGTCTTTTTGTGCATTCTTCCAGACAAATGATAAATTGCAATAGAAGGTATCCCTTCTGCGTATGTCTAAACCCTGCGCTTAAAATGCGTTGGAACCTAAAAAAATGTCAGCACACTGGTTTAACTGTTTTATTGGATGTATCTCTTACGTTGAAGTATCTTACTTTGAAGATTATGTATCTGATGTAACTACACATTGGTGGTAACAATGGTATCAGATGTTATCGGGCATCAGTTGAATGCTTTATTATTATTACAGTGATACCTCTCGATACCAAAGATTTTTTTTACGAAATTTTCACCCTGTGAAACGAGATACAAAGAATTTTCCGACTCACATTATGAAAAATGTTTCCCACTACGAAACGAGGTACAGTACGTGAGTCCGACCGTCTCTGAGACTGATTTTGAAATTCGCTGCGCCAGCCCGTAAACTCGCTGCCAGTCCCTAAACTCGCCACCATCCTCCCACGCTCCCATTGGTTATATCCCTACTCAGATGCTAGTTACCACCTACCATCATTAGAAGATCCTGCTCTCTTATTGATCAGCATCTGCTGTACTGTATCCCATCATGCATTTAAGAACTGGCATTCCTCTTCTGTTTCGTTTTGGCAGGAGTATTGTATGCATTGACTTTAAGTTTGTGATTTTGCTTTTGTGAATATCTTACTGTATCGTGTTGCAATATTACGTTACTTTATTAGCCATGGGTCCCAAGGAAGTTTCTGATGTGCAGAGAAAGAAGAGGATACTTTCAATGGAGATAAAGATGGAAATAATCAAGAAATACAAGGTTGTTATGTGGTTAAGAGTGATCATGAAGGAATATGGCCAAAATACGTCTACGATAGGAACGATCCTGAAACAGAAGTAAGCCATCAAAGCAGCAACACCTAAGGGTATGACTGTTTTCTCCAGCAAGAAGAGATGGAGAGACTGCTGCTTATGTAGATTAAGGACAAGGAAATCGCTGGAGACATGATCACCGAGACGATAATCTGCCAGAAGGCCACCGCCATTTTCGGTGATCTCCTGCATGCTTAGAATGAAGACGACGCAGGAGAAGGGACTTCGAAGCAAGCACCCCCAGAATTCAGGGCTGCTTGGGGATGGTTTGAAAAATTTAAGAGACGGTCTGGCGTTCATTCGGTGGTGCGTCATGGGCAGGTTGCAATCTCGGACACAAAAGCAGCCGAAACATTAGTTCAGACGTTCGACGAGTTGACTGTCCAGGAAGGCCCCAGTCCCAAGCAAGTCTTCAACTTCTACAAAACTGGGCTTTTTTTTTGGAAGAAAATGTCTTATTGGACGTACATCATGCCGGAAGAAAAGAAGGTACCCGGGCATAAGCCTATGAAAGACAGGCTTACCATTGCACTCTATGCAAATGCTAGTGAGGATTGTAAGGTGAAACTCCTGCTGGGGTATCTCTCGGAGACTCCTCAAACCCTCAAGGCCCACAAAGTGCTTAAGGAGAACCTACTGGTGCTTTGGAGGTCAAATGCGAAAGCCTGGGTAACAAGAACTTTGTTCACCAAGTGAGTAAACCTTTGTTTCGGCCTAAACGTGAAGAAATATTTGGAAGAGAAGTGCCTCCCCCTGAAATGCCTGCTGGTGTTGGACAATACCCTTGCTCACCCTCCTGGCCTTGAGGATTTTATCCTAGCTAATTTTTCCTTCATTAAGATTCTCTTATCTTCCACCTAACACCACCCCTCTCCTCCAGCTCATAGACCAGCAAAGGATTTCCAACTTCAAGAAACTCTATACAAAATATCTCCAAGATATATTTCGAAATCATTGAGAGCACAAACCCTACCCTTGGGGAATTTTGTAAGGAGCATTTCGATGTTATGATATGCCTCCAAATCATCGATACAGCTGGGCAGGAGATTTCAAGGCACTCCTTGAACTCTTCATTGAAGAAGCTGTGGCCTGATGCCATCTCTGCATGATATTTCGAGGGCTTCCACGCAGGCCAAGCCAAAGCTGATGCCGAAAAAGTTGACGATCCTGAAACTGTTGCTCTTTTTGAGGTTGCCGAGATCGTTACACTCGGAACGTCCATGGGTCTGGAAGTCGATGAGGATGATATTAATGAGCTCATCGAAAAACACCCTAAGTGAGCTTACGACGGACGATCTAAAAAGAGTTGGAGGCCATGCCACTTAGCATCGTTAAGGAACAGTCCTCTAGCGGCGTGGAGGAAGTGGATGACAAACTGACAATGGCAGAAATAAAGGAGGGTCTAGCTGGCTACCATAAAATGGTGGCTCTTGTAGAAGAGACACCCAGAAAAACTTGTCATAGGTAGTATTCTTGAGTACATAAATAACTTTTGCCTGTGTCATTACCGGAACATTTTAAGAAGCAGGCAGAAACAAACATCCTTGGATAGTTCTTTTAAAAAGAGGCCTTTGGTACTAGTAGGCCAAGAGGAAGCTCAAAGTGATCCAAAAAGAAAGAACCGTGGTAGTGATGAAGAAAATGATGAAATTTAGAAAATAGAAACCGTAAAGTAAAAAAAAAAAAATTAGAAAAAGGCAAAATGAGTTTATCGCAAAGTTAAGTGTTAATATTTTCTACCATTTGTTAATGTCTTAACTAAAATTAAGTGTTAATGTTTTCTGTCATTGATTAATCGGTTTTGTAAAGTTAAGTGTTTATATTTTCTGCCACTTGTTAATGTTTTCTGCAGTTTGTCATCATCCTCTACCGGCCCGTCACTTCGCTCTCGAACATTGCCTCACTCCAAAGGTATTGTTCCACATTTTTGTTACTATATTTTCCATTTATTTTTGCATTGGTTTACTCGTCGCTTTAGTTATAAATTTACTTTCCAGATTGTTATCGGATGGGTTATTATTGAATTATCCAAATGGTACTGTTTGATTGAGTTTAGCCTTATCATAAACATTTCATGTGGAGTTTTAATAGGGCCTGGAACGAATTAGGCTATTTACATGTAAAAGGCAACTCACAATACGAAAAAATCAAGGTATGAAACCCATTATGGAACCAATTAATTTCGTATTGTGAGGCATTACTGTATTACTACTACTACTACTACTACTACTACTACTACTACTACTACTACTACTACTATTAGCTAAGCTACAACTCTAGTTGGAAAAGCAGGATGCTGTAAGCCCAAGGACTCCAACTGGGAAAAATAGCTCGGTGAGTAAAGGAAATAAATAAACTACAAGAGAAATAATGAACAATTGGAATAACATATTTTAAGAGCAGTACCAACATTAAAATGGACTTATGTCAGCTTATTCCTCATAAAAACATTTGCTGCAAGTTTGAATTTTTTAGTTGGTTTTCCCATGAAGTTCCTCATTACAAACATACATTAACCATTGAAACATCCACCTCTGGTAGAGATGTGCAAAAATTATTAATGCAAATTTCCATTGCTTCAAGGAGGCACAAGATTGTTTGAAAGACATTATTGTGTGATATGCAGTTGTTAAAAGATGTACGTTATTTATCATAATCGAGGCATTTGTCATCTAACTCTAAAATAATTATGATGGGAATTATCCATTCATTAATCAGCTCATAATTTACTTAGTAATAAAATAATTAAAATATGAACCTCAAAAAGAAAATGTCATTACACTGAGTAATGATTTCATGTTTAAATGGATGTCATATGGAACTGAATATTTAAGTAAAACTTTATTAGCTTTGGGCCGTTTATTTAACGAAGCATCATCTTAAACATCCATCCTATTTTTTCTTAATATTCTTACGGTAGTCGTGGCCTATGTGGTAACGTCTCTGACGGGTGACAGCCAGATTGTGGTTTGAGTCCCGCTCAAACTCGTTAGTTCCTTTGGTCGCTGCAACCTCACCTTGTGAGCTAAGAATGGATGGTTTGGAGTAGCATATAGGTCTATCTGCTGAGTCAACAGCAGCCATTGGCTGGCCCTCCTTGGTCCTAGCTTGGGTGGAGATCGGACTTGGACGCTTGATAGGGCAATGCCACTGCCCCTTGCCTCTGCCATTCATGGGCAGCCTTCAAACCTTTAAAGTGCATAATACTTATCCTTCCAATTGTCATTGTATTTCTGTTTGATTTATTTTCGCTACTCTATATTGCCTTTCTTTTCCTTCCGTTTCGACTTTTATAATAGTGAAGTTCAGGGTTTGAAAATTCGCCAGCTAACATTAGCTTCTTTATTCTTACAATTCGTTACGAGTAAATAGAAAAATCCATTTGAGGTAGCCATTCATGAAAGAGAATCTGGCCTTTCTAAAAGTGCCTCCGCCCAAAAAGATAGGATTATTCTTTTATTATTCATATTCAGTTGCCTATTCTTTCTGATCGCGTTTGTCAGAAGTCATGTTAATAAATATTAGGGCTCTTTAGGCTTGGGGGTATGGAGCATTCTTATAATGTCACTCTGACCAGCACAAGAATTTGAGTTTTATATGGGTTGTGGTGACTTATTGGAAATGTCCCTACCTGGCGATCTCCGGACCTGGGTTCGAGTCCCGCTCAGGCTTGGTAGTTTCTTGTAGAGTTTGTAACACCACCATCCTTTTGAGCTTAGGATGTAGGGTTTGGAGAGCCTATAGCTTATAGGTCTATCTGCTATGTCAACAGCAGCCATTGTCTGCCCCCCCCCCCCCCCCCCTTGGTCCTAGCTTGGGTGGTGAGGGAGCTTGAGCATTGTCCTGCTAGCTAGGGCATAGCCATTGTCCCTTGCCTCTGCTATTCATGAGTGGCCTTTAAAGTCTTTATAATACTAGGCAGGCAGTTAATTCTAATAGCCAGGCCTTCTCCATCATGAGGCTCAATACTACACAGTATTCTAGAAGTTTTATTCCAGCTGTTACCAAGTTGTGGAATGATCTTCCAAATCGGGTAGTTGAATCAGTAGAACTTCAAAAGTTCAAAGTTGGAGCAAATATTTTTATATTAACCAGGCTGACATGAGTCTTTTTATAGTTTGTATATGACATATCTGTTTTTGACGTTGTTAATAGTTTATATCGGACATATCTGCCTTAACGTTGTTACTGTTTTAGAATGATTTTATTGTTAACTTGTTCTCATCATTTATTTATTTCCTTATTTCCTTTCCTCACCGGGCCATTTTTTCCCTATTAGAGCTCTTTGGCTTATAGCATCTTTCTTTTCCAACTAGGGTTGTAGCTTGGCTAGTAATAATAATAATGATAAAAAATGAGGAAAATTGAATTTGTCGGGGCAATTAATGTCCATATACGAGTGATAGTGGGGGCGGGGGGGGGGGGGGGGGGAGCTAGGGGAATTCACTACATGTCTCGCACAGATATAAGACGATCATTTTATTTTCTTCGATTTTAAAGCTTACCAATTTGTCCTATGAAATTTGCGTTATAAAAAAAAAAAAAACAATTTGATAGTAGAATACGAGTTCAATCTCTCTTATTACGAATCGTATAAATAAACGATTTGTTTATCGTGAGGCTGGAAGATGATTGCTTCATAAATTATTAATCAAGCAAGCACTCATTAGCCAAGTCATTATCCAACTAATATGGTAATCATTAAACTCTGGATTATAAAGAGAGATCACCTTTTGAAGCTTAAATTGAAACCAGAGGGCTTTAAATATTAAAATAAATTTTCGTTTCAAAATGACTGATCATTTGATAGTGATGATTCCCGGAAATTATAATTTATTTATAGCCTAAGGTTAGAGTTCCCCTTCTAGAATATATTTTTGGAGGTTCTGCCATGATTCTGATAGTGGACGAAATCATGATGAGGGGTAGATGGAGATGATTTGGGCATGTTCTTCGCACTCCCCAAGAGAGATTAGTTCACCAAACGTTCAGCTGGGCTCCACAAGGCACTATGAAAATTGGAAGACCCAGACCTACATGGCTGAGAACTATGAAGCGCGAAGTAGGACATGATGAATGGAGAAGCACTGAATTGAAAGCTCAAGATAGAGACGACTAGCGAAATCTAACCGAGGCCCTTTGCGTTAATAGGCGTTGGAGATGGTGATGATGGTGATGATGATGATGAATATGTACTGAGATTTAACACTGTATTAAATAGTTTTACATTTTAGGTCCTTTATGAGATTCATGAGAACTTCGAAAGTTCAAACTCGAAGCAAATGTTTTTATGTTGAATAGGCTGACATGTCTCTTTTTTATAGTTTTTATATGAAAGATAAGTTTTAATGTTGTTACTGTTCTTGAAATATTTTGTTTTAATTGTTCATTACTTCTCATATAGTTTATCTATTTCCTTATTTCCTTTCCTCACTGGGCTATTTTTTCCTGTTGGAGTCCTTGCTCTTCTAGCATCCTACTTTTCCAACTAGGGTTGTAGCTTAGCTAATAATAATAATAGTAATAATAATAATAATACTAATAATAATAATAATACTTGGCGATGTACGTCGATTGTTTTCATTCAGAGATCAACGAATTCATAATATCCGTAAACTTTTCAAAACGAAAATAGTGAAATCACCATAACATTCCAATAACCACCATTGGAAATATGAACATGTGACTTGTAATAGAAATCTGTTTACAAACTTTCTACAGACGATGCATAGGATTTGCTGCATCTGCTTGTCTAGCAAAAACTAGTAGTAGGGGATTTCTGAACTAATAGTAGGGGATTTCTGAACTAATAGTAGGGGATTTCTGAACTAATAGTAGGGGATTTCTGAACTAATAGTAGTGGATTTCTGAACTAATAGTAGGGGATTTCTGAGCTATTAGTAGAAGCTTGACTCGTAATTTAGTGTATTTTTCATTGTTATAATAACAAGAGTGTTTACCTTCAATATTTATTTGCATATTATTATTATTACTACTAGCCCAGCTACAGCCCTAGTTGGAAAAGCAAGATGCTATAGGCCCAAGGGCTCCAATAGGGAAAAATAGCCCAGTGAGGAAAGGAAATAAGGAAATAAATAAATGATGAGAATAAATTAACAATATATCATTCTAAAAACAGTAACAGCGTCAAAACAGATGTGTCCTATATAAACTATTAACAATGTCAAAAACAGATATGTCTTCTATCAACAATAAAAACTCATGTCAGCCTGGTCAACATAAAAACATTTGCTCCAACTTTGAACTTTTGAAGTTCTACTGATTCAACTACTCGATTAGGAAGATGTTTAGCTATGTGAATGGTATCATAACATTGTATAATTAATACATAAGTTTCATTGTGAAAGAATGACACACTAATATATTAGCACTACACATTCTTGTGTTACATTACATATTTTTTTATTTTTATTAAGAAATACGCATTTACAATAACAATTGTTAATATATATACATCATATTATATTTACATGAAAAGTTTTTTTTAACAGAGGTATACTATATTTGAGATTCAATTTATACATCTATACTGAAAACAGAGGAACTTACAAGCAGTAATTTGGATTTATTTTAAAAGGAAAATGGCCCCTTTAAGAGAAAAGTTATGATTGTAGTTTTTATTTATTGCATAGAACATTTGTGACCAGTCTTAAATCTTTTCCCATTTATTGTGGTGATGGAGTTAGATTAAATCAAACTACTTTGTATATACAATTTTTATAGTGGTTCATTTGAATTGTTCAGGTTATTCTCAATATTTTAGCATACGCCAAACATCCTGGTAAAATTTATGTAGTTTTTCCCCTTAAAAAAAAAAGTTGGGTCTCAGAATCCTTTGATATATTTGTTCTGCCTCTCTTTTCATTTCTCTCTTTTTCATCTTATATTTACTTCCCTTCCTATGTCATTACTGGGTTCTTTAAAACATTTTCCTCTCGATTTTCTTTTGACGAGGGCTGCATTCAGTATCACACTTTTTAATTGCTCTCACGTTCTGTTTTTATATAAATGTAAACAATGGGTTTCCCGAGGAGCGTTTTCACTCCTTTGGTACTATAATTCGACTTTATATTTTATCAGTTATAGAAGTTATCTCTCAGATTTTCCGACGATTAAAATTTACCATTTGATTTACACATTTATCTTGTCTCTTTATCTGTTTGCTAGATGTTTTTAACATTTGTCTAATAAGGATTAATGTTTTTTTTTTTTTCAATTCTTCTCTCTTTAAGTCTAATACTCTTATCATTTATATTCTTCTTCTACCAATCATGTTTATAAGGAATATAAGATGTTCGTTCTTGTTTTAGGTATCCATTGATTAAATTTGTCCAATGCTTCTTTATTTCCGTACTTTCGTTTACAATTCACACATTACAATTTTCAGTCCCTCACTATTATTATTATTATTATTATTATTATTATTATTAGCTAAGCTACAACCCTAGCTGGACAAGAAAGAAAGACGCTATGAGCCCAAGGGCTCCAACAGGAAAAATAGCCCAGTGAGGAAAGGAAACAAGGATATAAATAAACTACAAGAGAAGCAGTGAATAAACAAAATAAAATATTTTAAGAACAGCAACATTAAATTATATTTTTCACATATGAACTATAAAATCTTAAAAAAGAGAGAAATAAGATAAAATAGTGTTACATGAACGTGAACATAACAATTACCACGGAATATAACAGAACCAAGGAACCTTGTCAGTCTAGTATCAAGCTTGTACTCAAAACATTTGAGAAAAAGACAAGTAAAACTTTCAATTGTAAATACATTATAGGTAGAATAAAAAATTATTTATGTATAAATACTATGATGTATATATGTTATAAACTGTATGATTGTAAATATGTATTTCATAATAAAAGATTGAAAAAAAGAACAAGATTCAGACACTTCTTCGTACTTTCTCTGATTAAGGAATCTCTCGTCCTCGATTATGTTTCTTTTGACTTCGGGTCCACCGCCTTGCCTATGCATGTCTCGCTCTATAATTATCCACGTCAAGAGATAAACTAATTACAGGGCTAAGGTTATTAAGTATGCTAATGATGTACGAGTATCCAAAACAAAAATGGTGCTGGAAGGGTCTTTCCTTCTTTTGAGGAGCTTTGCCCCTCGGTAGAAATCTCCCTCAGACTGCTAGTAGTAATATCTTTCTTTCTTTTCCTCTCTCCATTCTGACCACTAGGTAAATTACATGCTTTCACTGGAAGTTACCTTGTGGATTTTACTTTGTTTCTCTAAAAGGAAAAGTGTTTGATGAGATGGTCCTACCTGTATTACCTCAAGAATCAGAAACTTAGAGCCTTACTAAAGCCTTAGAACAATGGCTTTTATTTTTTGTCTTTCCGGAGCTATTTGTTACTGGGTCATCATATATAGCGGACTTTTAAGTATATTAATCTCATAACATTATCATCCTTATTGTAATAATTTTCAAGCTATAAAGTCAATATTCCTTTTTATATGTTTGGTAGGAGATTGATAGATTTTTTTTTTCTCAAACTCGTTTCAAACATATAAAAAGGAATATTGTCTATATAGTTTGATGATTATTAAAGTATTGATGATGAAATTAACTAGTAAGAGACTATCTTGGAGGTAAGTAGTCCGCCGTCTTTAGAAAAAAAAAAAATCCTTTCAAGTCTACACCTCCATAAGGATTAAGATCCAGCAACAGTTTTAATTTCAAAACACCAAAATGCTAAACTAGTCAATTTAGCCTCTTGAAGACGTGAATGAGGAAATGCTATTTTCTCATTACTCTGCTTATATTGTCAACACATCAGTCTGAAGGTTTACCTTTTCCTTTGGACAATGGGTGACAGAGCCATTTGGTTTTAAGTAAAGGAGGAACGGTTAAGTCTACACCAAAGAGTGCTGATTTTAGGGTAACCCACCATTTATGTAACTGTGTTGTACCAGAAAGGGTTCCTTTAATGATCGAATTTTATTCGTTTTCAGTTGCAGCATAATTTCTCTGAGCAACAACTCTTAGCCGGTTATAGTTATTCTAAGTCAGATCTGATATGTTACCTTTTCCAAAGGTGATAAGCCTCTTCTTTCTCAAAATAGGAGCGTCTACAATCCTTATTGAACCAGAATTAGTTCCAAAATCTCTATTTTAGCACACGAGAAGTAAGTAGGAGTAGATTGGCGATCTCATATCTCCAAAACTTTGAAGAAGTAATTAGGTTTTCCAAAGCTCTTGTATTATGGCTCATTTTTTCTCGTTCTTTGTTTATTTTTCTTCAATTTTGCTTTCCAGTTTAGCGTAGCGTCTTGCTCTTGTATTATGGTTCATTTTTTCTCGTTCTTTGTTTATTTTTCTTCAATTTTGCTTTCCAGTTTAGCGTAGCGTCTTGCTCTTGTATTATGGTTCATTTTTTCTCGTTCTTTGTTTATTTTTCTTCAATTTTGCTTTCCAGTTTAGCGTAGCGTCTTGCTCTTGTATTATGGTTCATTTTTTCTCGTTCTTTGTTTATTTTTCTTCAATTTTGCTTTCCAGTTTAGCGTAGCGTCTTGCTCTTGTATTATGGTTCATTTTTTCTCGTTCTTTGTTTATTTTTCTTCAATTTTGCTTTCCAGTTTAGCGTAGCGTCTTGCTCTTGTATTATGGTTCATTTTTTCTCGTTCTTTGTTTATTTTTCTTCAATTTTGCTTTCCAGTTTAGCGTAGCGTCTTGCTCTTGTATTATGGCTCATTTTTTCTCGTTCTTTGTTTATTTTTCTTCAATTTTGCTTTCCAGTTTAGCGTAGCGTCTTGCTCTTGTATTATGGTTCATTTTTTCTCGTTTTTTTTTTTATTTTTCTTCAATTTTGCTTTCCAGTTTAGCGTAGCGTCTTGCTCTTGTATTATGGTTCATTTTTTCTCGTTCTTTGTTTATTTTTCTTCAATTTTGCTTTCCAGTTTAGCGTAGCGTCTTGCTCTTGTATTATGGTTCATTTTTTCTCGTTTTTTTTTTATTTTTCTTCAATTTTGCTTTCCAGTTTAGCGTAGCGTCTTGCTCTTGTATTATGGTTCATTTTTTCTCGTTCTTTGTTTATTTTTCTTCAATTTTGCTTTCCAGTTTAGCGTAGCGTCTTGCTCTTGTATTATGGTTCATTTTTTCTCGTTCTTTGTTTATTTTTCTTCAATTTTGCTTTCCAGTTTAGCGTAGCGTCTTGCTCTTGTATTATGGTTCATTTTTTCTCGTTCTTTGTTTATTTTTCTTCAATTTTGCTTTCCAGTTTAGCGTAGCGTCTTGCTCTTGTATTATGGTTCATTTTTTCTCGTTCTTTGTTTATTTTTCTTCAATTTTGCTTTCCAGTTTAGCGTAACGTCTTGCTCTTGTATTATGGTTCATTTTTTCTCGTTCTTTGTTTATTTTTCTTCAATTTTGCTTTCCAGTTTAGCGTAGCGTCTTGCTCTTGTATTATGGTTCATTTTTTCTCGTTCTTTGTTTATTTTTCTTCAATTTTGCTTTCCAGTTTAGCGTAGCGTCTTGCTCTTGTATTATGGTTCATTTTTTCTCGTTCTTTGTTTATTTTTCTTCAATTTTGCTTTCCAGTTTAGCGTAGCGTCTTGCTCTTGTATTATGGTTCATTTTTTCTCGTTCTTTGTTTATTTTTCTTCAATTTTGCTTTCCAGTTTAGCGTAGCGTCTTGCTCTTGTATTATGGCTCATTTTTTCTCGTTCTTTGTTTATTTTTCTTCAATTTTGCTTTCCAGTTTAGCGTAGCGTCTTGCTCTTGTATTATGGTTCATTTTTTCTCGTTCTTTGTTTATTTTTCTTCAATTTTGCTTTCCAGTTTAGCGTAGCGTCTTGCTCTTGTATTATGGCTCATTTTTTCTCGTTCTTTGTTTATTTTTCTTCAATTTTGCTTTCCAGTTTAGCGTAGCGTCTTGCTCTTGTATTATGGTTCATTTTTTCTCGTTCTTTGTTTATTTTTCTTCAATTTTGCTTTCCAGTTTAGCGTAGCGTCTTGCCTATGAGCAAGACTTATGATGCCAGTTCAAACTCACAATCCATCGGTAAATTATCCCTTATTTTCTCCAGCCTTTCATTTTATATCGAAAGGTAATGGAGAGGATTCATTAAAAGCAGTTAAATACAATAAAGAAATATGTCTTTACAAAATCAAATCAAACAAAACTATTCGTTAACAATAACCGCATAAACCCATTTCTATTGGCGAATCATTCTTCCATGACCTTATTTATTGTGACGCTGTCTAACTATATGCTGTTGCTGTTCTTAAAATATTTTATAGTTGTTCTTTACTTATCGTATAGTTCATATATTTCCTTATTTCCTTTCTTCACTGGTTTATTTTTCCCTGTTGGAGCCCTTGGGCTTACAGCATCCTGCTTTTCCAACTAGGGTTGTAGCATAGCTAATAATAATAATAATAATAATAATAATAATAATAATAACAATAATAATAATAATAATAATAATAATAATAGTAATAATAATAACAATAATAATAATAATAATAATAGTAATAATAATAATAATAATAATAATGAGGATGATGATCATGATGTGATCAGAAAAATGATAATAATAATAGTAATAATGATGATAATTAACAATAATTAATATTATAATAATGAAGATAATTAACAATAATTAATAATATAATAATGATGATAATTAACAATAATTAATAATATAGTAATGATGATAATTAACAATAATTAATAATATAATAATGATTATTATTATTATCATTATTATTATTTTTTTTTATTACAATGATTATCAAGAGTTCTATAACCCGAAAACGAATTCTGAGAATTTAACTCGCCGATATTTACTATGTATTGGGTACAAGAATGCAATCTTTCAAGCAAAATCGACTTCCAGTCCGACACTAACTGGCTTTCTGATGCGCTTCTGTTTCAGTCGGGAAACCAAATCCGTCAGGATATGCACTACTGCTTTCTACAAATGTTTTATTTCTGCTTGCTTGGAGACTCCCTTTATTATTATTATTATTATTATTATTATTATTATTATTATTATTATTATTATTATTATTATTATTATTATTATCATCATCATAATCATTATTGTTATTTTCATTATTATTTTTATTATTATCATTATTATTACTATTAATATTATTATTCTTATTATTCTTATTTTCATTATTATTATTATTATTATTATTATTCTTATTAATATTATTCTTATTATTGTTATTTTTATTATTATTATTATTATCATTATTATTATTATTATTATTATTATTATTGTTATTATTATTACTTGCTAAGCCAAACCCCTAGTTGGAAAAGCAGGATGCTATAAGCCCAGGGGCCCCAATAAGGAAAATAGCCCAGTCAGGAAAGGAAACGAGGAAATTTGGCTGAATAAGATAGATAATCATTCCTTTTATATCTACTTCCATATTTCTTTATTAGAAAGGATGTTGAACAAGAAGATATTCCATTATATGAAACCGAAAGAAATTGGACAACTTCAAAACTGAAGTTCAATGGCAAACGCTTTTTATTACTTATGTAAATAATCGAATAATGAATTATGTATCATCTGGTTGGGGGATAATTGCTTTATAAATGATTCATTAGGCCAGCATTCATTAGCCAACTCATTATTCACCTAATATGCGAATCATTAAATTTTGAAGCCTAAAAAGAGATCATCATTTGATGCTTAAGCGGAAATCGGAGAGCGTTAAATATTAAAATATAACTTAATTACGGGAATCCCCCGATCGTTTCACAGTGATGTCACCCTGAAACTTGATATTTATCGTCATCATAAATTTTTGTGAGAGAGAGAGAGAGAGAGAGAGAGAGAGAGAGAGAGAGAGAGAGAGAGAGAGAGAGAGAGAGAGAGAGAGAGAGAGAGAAATTTCGGTCATAGTTCAATTCCCCCCCCCCCCCTCTGTCCATTCATTACTAACTATATAAAGTAGATAGTTTAATCTACAGTTTATCTTTTTATTTAGGTTAGAGGGATTTCTTCATGGTATATGCAGACCTTTTGATGTATTTGATCCTTATGGAAAACTACAGTATGAGTCTGGGTTTTAACAGACACTAGAATTGACCAGAGTAGATTTTAAGGTTTCATGTGTCGTTTCATAGTCATGCCTCTATTAAATCAATTTCACATTACTTTTGAAATTACACTCGGAAAGCATCGTAATTCAGTTCCCTCTTGAGCTGCATTGTCAAAAAAGTAAAGTTTTGCAATCCTACAGATTTTATACAAATAGATTACCTGAGGCGTCAAAAGTGACGTCTAAATATTTAGATAGATATGCACCCACACGCACCCAAAGATTTAACCCTTCCCAACCCCTCTCCTCTTCTAACTACACCCGGCTGGCTTTGCGATTTGTGGTAGTGTGGTTTGCGAGCGTATCCTCTCACCAGGGTATAACCACTCCTTCGCCCCCTGAGCGAGACAGGAAATATATATATATATATATATATATATATATATATATATATATATATATATATATATATATATACATATATATATATATATACACTTATACATATATACATATATAAAGTAATACCTCGGTTCTCGACATAATTCGTTCAGGAATTGTGGTTGAGGACCAATTTGTTCGAAAACCAAAACAATTTTTCCCATAAGACATAATGTAAACTAGATTAATTCATTCCAAAGCATCAGATTAATGTTCACATTCTTAAACAAAATATTGTACTAATATTTAAAAGCGTGTATATAAACTATTAAAACTAAATAGATAAAGTAAATGCAAACCCTTTTTTGTATCATTTGCTCACCTTTTCAACTCCAGTGTGATGTCATACGGGACTGGATGTGGAGGAAGTAAGGGGAAGGGTTACTGATTTAAAGGGGAGTCCACTTCCATAAAAGCAATGGTTAACGTGCTTTTGGGAGTTATTTCCCTTCTCAGACATTTGAACAGGTGACTCAATGTCTGCAGTTGCTTTTCGTTTTCTTTAATTAGAAATCGATCCATCGAAAGCTGTTTTTTCCTTTGCACTATTTTTTGAAGCGAGACATAAAACACTCATTAAAAATGTTAACGGAACAATTTGCTACCACTGTATCCGGGCGATATTTCTCAACAAAAAGCTACAGTTCACCCCATTTTGCACACATTTCATTGATTAAGGCACTCTGACTCTCCTGCCTCCCTTCATCATCTTCTGATGAAAGTTCTTCTACCATATCCTTCTGCTGCTGTTGTTGCAGGTGCAACAACTCTTCGGTGGTTAACTCAGTAGAATGTCCTTCCACAAGCTCATTGATGTCTCCTTTTTTCGACCGTGTCTCAAAAGTTTTCCCCATGGTTAAAATGTCGTCAATGACAGCAATTTCTTCGACTGAAGAAACTGATTCAGACTGAAAGCCCTCAAAATCTCTTTCTGGCACAGATGCTGACCAAAGTTTTGCCCTGGCCGAATTTAATTTATGGTACGTTATGTCACTCCATGCACCGTCGATGAGATTCACACAGCTCAAGATGCTGAAGTGTTCTTTCCAAAATTCTCTCTTGAGTGTTAGCCGTGTGTCATTTGTCACTTTGAAACACTTCCGAAAAAGGACTTTAGTGTACAGTTTTCAACATTTGAAATGACCTTTTAGTCCATGGGCTGAAGAATCGGCGTCGTATTCGGCGGCAGAAATTTAACATTGATGAAACTGAATTCATCAACTAAAATCATCCGCTAGACCTGGGGGGTGAGCAGGAGGATTGTGTATGATTAGAAGGCATTTTATTAGCAACTTTTTTGCCATAAGATATTCTTTCACTTTGTGGGGTAAAAACTTGTGTACTCACTCATTGAAAAATTGTCGGATCGCCACATAACAGGCAATTTTCTTTTCATGAGAAGATTCGGGGGTTGTCTGAATGATAGACAAGCAAAGATTTTATTTTACTATCACCGCTAGCTTTTGCACGCAACAAGAGAGTAAGCGTATCCTTCATAGGCTTGTGCCCGGACAGTGATTCTTCCTCATTTGTTATGTACGAACTGGCTGGCATTTTTTTCCTTAATAACCCAGTCTCATCATAATTGCCAACCTGTTGAGGAAGAAACTGTTCTTCCTCTATATAAGCATCAAATTCTTTAACAAAGTATTCAGCCGCAGCTTTGTTCGAACTTCCTGCCTTGCATTGTCTTGTTACACAATGCACGCTAGTTCTGTGTTTTAATTTTTCAAGCCAACCTCTGCTGGCTTTGAATGTACATGTTTTACTTTTGGCACTTGTACTAGGTATTTTCTTTTCTAGGTCACTGTAAATTTGTAAGGTCTTTTCATAAATTAAAGATTACTAATACTATCACCGGCTTCTTTTCCTTGATGAATATAGCAGCTTTTCCATATCCTCAATTACCTATGACCTTTGCTTCGTTATCAGAGTCACGCCTTTTGCAGCATTAGCAGCTCTTATCACGTCTTTGTTCTTGAGGAAAGTTGAAATAGTCGATTTTGGAATGCCATACTGCACAGCGAGATCAGAAACATGAACACCATTTTCAAATTTGGCAATTATTTCCTTTTTTAGTTGAATTGTTGTTCCCACTGTCTTCCTCTTCTCTTTCTGTTTCACTTCTGGCTTTCTTTGAACCCATTATGAACGGCTATAGTTGAAATAAACACAAAATTAGTACAATCTAAAACACAACAGACCACGTGAGTCTTCCATTGATAGCAAGCTGGCTTAAACTGATGCTGTGAAGTTGGTGGGGAACGCTGTTCGGCCCGAAAATTTGGTCGAATACCGATTTGTTTGAGTTGAGTAGTTTGAATACTGAGATGCCACTGTATATATATATATATATATATATATATATATATATATATATATATATGTGTGTGTGTGTGTGTGTCTGTGTGTATGTATGTATATATGTGTGCATATATATATATATGTATATATATATGTATATATATATATATATATATATATATATATATATATATATATATACTGTATATGTATATATATAAATATATATATATATATATATATATATATATATATATATATACATACATATATATTTATATATACACTATAGTCAGACACTTGATCTTTATTACTGTCTATAGGGAAGATGGTCCCTTTTTTATCAAAGTTTCTTCCTAGTCACTTCTATGATGTGGAATAATTTTTTTCTGTTGTATTTTGTTATTTCTTAATAAACTTACTCCTTTCAAGAGCAGTTTTTGCGATTAGTTTACAAAACTAAGCTCGTTAACTTATAACCTTATCACAGTACTCGAACTTGGGTTGGCCATCCATGGCCTTCACTGTTTCTAAATCTCTCTTTGTTTATCGCCTGATGTCTGCTCATGTTCTTGGTCGCGCTGTAGTTGATTTTGTTCAGATATCTCCCCTGTGTAATAAAGAGCAAGTGTCTGGCTATATATATATATATATATATATATATATATATATATATATATTATATATATATATATATATATATATATATATATATATATATATATATATATATTCCCGATCACACACAGTGGCATTGACAGATGTATAACTACTCGGTCTCTCCCCGTCCCTCGGTTAAGGGAAAGGGAGTAGTCTTACCGTGGTGAGAGGATTGTATTTAGGAATGGCAGAGGTGTTGGGAAAGGTTCAATCTGTTTGTGCTTGCATATCTTATCTAAATATGTAATCGTCATTTTTGACGGGCCTTATGTACTATAGTCCATTTCTTTTAGCGAGACATATTTGCACCGGCTCGCAGCGGTGCCCTTTTAGCTCGGAAAAGATTCCTGATTGCTGATTGGTTGGACAAGATAATTCTAACCAATCAGCGACCAGGAAACTTTTCCGAGCTAAAAGGGCACCGTTGCGAGTCGGTGCAAATATGACTCGCTAAAAGAAATGGACTATAGTTAGCATTAAGAATCTCCTTCGTTATGAGATTAAAATTAATATCAAGGATAAAAGTTTTGAATAAGAAAGATTTATATATACCATGAATGCTTGAAGGAAGGAAGCTTGATATTATTCCAGAATTTTAGCATAAACGCTCACTATCCTATGAAGGCAAAGTCTACTAGAAAAGAAAAATGAATGAAAGTCGAATATATTTGCCTTTGGCTTTTAGTTACCACTATTGAATACTTAACACTTGAATTTATAACAATCTGTAAGGTCGTGAATTTGGATTAGTGTAGTGAAAAGATGTACAAATGAGAATTTTATTTTTAGTATATTACAGCGTGTGATTGTAACAGGATTGGGTTTGATCAGTTGAAAAGAAGGACGCTGGTGAATGGTATAACACATGAACATATGCTGCCCGGGTCTAAGCCATGTCAGGCAGGGCATCCGATCGGGACTATGGTTTACCCCAAAGCCAAAGGAGAGGCCTTCAAAAAGAAGGCAACCGTGCTTTCCCTAACCCCCCCCCCAAAAAAAAAAAAAAAAAAAAAAACACCT